>NC_069129.1:49236495-49428958 GCF_026914265.1 Mya arenaria
TTGACCTCATTTCCAACTTTTTTCACAAGGTCAAACAGTCCAAAGTCTTTTATAATGCTAATGTTTTTAAGTTCTATACTAGAATTCAGTGAATCAGATGTGATGCCTGTCGAGAGCTCATATTTTTCTAGTCAAGCTCACAATGACCTTGACCTCACCATGACCTTGACCTTGAAATCATAGAGTTATATACTGATATGACCAAAAGGCATACAAATTTTGAAAGACTATGATTACAAAAAGAAAGACTAGACTAAATCCTTCATAAGAAATTGACCTAAAACAAAACTGACTGTGTTCTTTTTGTTTGTTTATTGTTAGGGTTGGCATGACCTATTGACTCCATAACCAATTTCTCTAGTTCTTTCAGAATTTTTTTTATACTGGTGCCTATAAGAAATAGATTTAAAATTTATTCATTATCAGTTACAACTCTCTTCACAATCAAGCTCAGAAAGTATGATATAAACTATGACATACACTTTCATGACCTCCTCAATAGCGTCCTTGGCCACACGCATGCCGGCAAAATGGTTGAAATGTTTCCTCACTGTTGTCGTTGGTATCAGGTAGCGAGACTTCTGACGAGGTTTTCGCACAACCTTCTTCTTTGGGCTACAAGATATTTACAATGGTTAGATTGAAGAGTTGATGAATCCATTATGAAAACCGGAGAATCAGAAAAGTATTGACATCTTCCATTAAAAACATAAAACTGCCCCACAGTGGCAGAATAAAAGAATCTCAATGTTTTACTGCTTAATCAACATTTTTATTTCAGTCAATAAAATTTAAGGGTCGGAGAAAAAAGAGCAGGGATGAAAATCTAGCAATTAATTTATAGGGACCTACAATGAGGACATTTAATATGAATGAGTAAGATCAATTATATAACATCAAATATGACCTCAATACAATTTATATTGAAAAGCCCCAACAACATAGGATAAGATTATGAAAAAAAGAAAATGCTAATTGGTGCTGACTGTTATACATGAACTTGGTTTTAAAAGATTACAAGATACATGTATGATATAGGCGCTGGACATATTGAAATCAAAGGTTGTACTAGCCTTTTTACTGTTATTTCAGCTGCAGTGGAGGTTATGTTTGTATTTTCGCCTTCTGCCTGTAAAATTGAAGGGTTACTTATCAAAGACAAGCAACAAACATTTAAACATAAATCGAACACTTAATTATGATCTAAAAATAAACATTATTTTCTAAAAATGAACATAGACAAAACATACCTCTTGGTGGAAGACCACTGTATGATGCAACATTCAATATGTCAAGGGTGTGGCCTTTGTTGTTTTAAACAAAAAGATTTCCCAAAATGAGTATGTAAGAAACTTTTGACTCAGGGATGTGACTAGTTTTGACCCCAGGGGCATAATTTGAACAAGACCACTAGACAATTAACACACCAACTATCTAAGCTACAGGCCTCATGGTTTTGTCAAGATTTTTCCTTTTGGTTGCCATGGCAATTAAGAGTTCTAAATGGAATTTATGGAATTTATACAATTTTGAAAAGGCACTATCCAAGGAACATCCCATGAAGTTTCATCTAAATTTGCCTGGCAGTTTAGGAGGGGATGTCTTTTGAAGTAATTGTTGACAGACAGATGACAGGCGAACAGAGATGGAGGTGGGCGATGGGAAAGCTTATCCTGAGCATTGAGGTGAGCAATATGTGTTCAGGTTACAAGCTAAAAATAAACAAATTTAACCATGCAATTTTATCACCAAAACAGCACTTACTGATAGGAGTGCCAGGTTCTAGTAAGTTGAGGGATTTTCTTAATCAAACAAAATTGCTCACCTGCTGTACAAAGTCGGTGATTCTACTCTGTCTAGATGTTGATGGCTGGGGAGAGAGGCGGGAGAGAGCCCCGATGTTCTGGGTAGAGGCTATTGGGGGGGAAAACAGCATTGTCTGATGGGGAAGAGCGTCCACCTCAGCTGTAAAACCAATATGAACATATAATTTCTTATAACTGCAGTGTTGGGAATCATTACATCTATTGAAACTGATCAATGATCAATCAACGATCTGCATATTGGCTGCATTCTTTTATTACCAAATATATGTCTTATATATGCATAATCTGACTTGTATTATACATCTACAATGTCTGTTATACTGTTTCCATTCATCTAGCGCGGGAAATATTTAAAAGGAAGTATTTATTTTGCATAAGCCTGACTGCGGCCTGGATTTAAACCCAAAATAGTTCAACAACTGCTTTTAAATATATTTTCAGTTATTTCCAACAAAAGGGTGAAATTGACTAAATCAATCAATTTTCAATTATAATTGATCATTAATATAACACTAGTTTCACCTTTTTTACCTTCAACCATAAGTCAAAATGGTTTAGGAACACATGTACAACCTTGATGACTTTGTCTGTATCACAATAATACATGTACCAAGTTTCATGCAAATATCTTTTAAGCTGTTGTATTATAGTTGCAGTTAAAAAAAATACAGTCGTATCATTGCCACCAAGCTGTGACAATACCATTACCAGGTTCTCCTATCTTTTACACACATATTATTTCAATTCATCATATCATACCCGATCCTTGTCTTTTCCCTGCTATAACTGGAGAAGCCTGCGACAGCCCCATACGTCTAGTGCTACTGCCTAGGACAGATTTCTCTGATTTAGGTGTGCCTTTGTTTGACCCTGGTGTCCGTGGAGATGACCTTTGCATCGACCTTGATGTTGACCTCAGAGAAGCACTTGGTGACCCTTGAAGCCTTGGCGATGACCTTAGAAGTACTGGAGTTGACCTTTGACTTTGTAAGGTCCCTGATCTCGTCTGGGATTCCGACTGTGGCAGGTCAATGACCTTAGTGGGGTTCTACCTCCCTGGCTTCGAATCCTAGGTGACTGCTGTGACTGTTGTGACCTTGAGGACATCATTGAACCACCTGAGACTGACCCTGACCTTGACCTGTCATAAAAGAATTACAAATGCATTTACATAATGATTTTTTTTATTATACATGTAATACTGTAGTTCTTAAGAATGCATAAACATGAGAATACTGTCTTATTGCTGCTTAAATTTATGATATGATAAGCTTCAGGTTGCAAGTAAAATTTATCCAGAATGAAAGACCAGGAGGTAAATCTTATTACATTTAAAGTTTTAGATGGTACAACCACATGGAAACCGATAATCTAGGGATTATGCTTTAATTCATTATCAGCGACTTCAGTTGTAAATGATAGATTTTTGTCAGTACTTAACCATCAAATTATACATACCCATCAGACACTCTTGACATTCTGGCTGACCTCTGTGACCTGTGGGAGGAGCTTGCAGGGCTGGCCCCTCGAGGGGAGACGACGGGGGAGGGTGTGACCGCCTTCAGGGGGCTGTTCCCATCCCCCCGCTCGCTGCAGGACTCCCAGTCCTCTTGAACCCGAGGGGTGGAGGCAATACTGGGGCTCCGACGACCAGATAACAAGCTCCGCGGTGACTGGTACATATCATCTGAGAATGACAGGTTTAGGAATATTTATACATTTTGGTCACACGGTCATTTTCCCAAAATTTGTTATTTTATTTAAAAAATATATCATTGAACTATAGTGCTGCTTAAACTTGTGCCCAAAAAAATCCCGTGATGGAACTTAATTTATAAGCACAGTCATAATTGGTTTACTATTACCAATTAAACACTGCAAAAAGTTAACTCAATTATATGTAGGTTGTACAAAATAGTTTCCTGTTCCTACATCAGAGTCTTTTCCAGCCATTTCTTTAAAGGCTTTGTTCCTAATATCAAAAAGTTTTTACCCTAAATTTTGAATAAAAATTCTCAATAAATATTCAGAAGTCCTCCAAAATAAGACTTTTGAATGCGCGAGCCCGATTTCTTACATTAGTGCTTGGAATCAACTATGTTCAACAAGCGCAGTTATATAAAATACAAAATTTAAGCAAGCCCGGAAGACATTTTGCAGGCTTAATTTAAACCACTGCAAATGAAGAAGTTCTTTTTGAAAAAAAAGTAGTTTATTGTTTTTGAAATTGTGAAGTATTTGAAAATATTCTCCTTTTACATAATTATATAAACATTCACGATGTGCTAATTGCATGAAACAAGTACATCTGAAACAGTTGTCTCAAATCTTGTAAGAAATACTGCAGATCACATGAGTATCTATGAATTTCTAGTGCAGTTAAGATTTTAAAGTTAACAATGATGATGTTAACAACATTGTTAACTTTGACAAAGGTCTGAACAACTGGTCCAATATTTACCTGTGAGAGTAGCATGGCCCATATTTTCAGCATGAAACCTGTCCCTGCTAGAAGTCTGTGGACCCCCATCAAATGACCTGGATGATGTATGAGGATTTCTAGAAGAAGAGAAACTTTCACCACTGCTGTGCCTTGACCTTGAACTTATATTCAGGTCCCTTGATGAACGATTTCCTACACTTCTGGAAGCTGATCTTGACTGATTCTCTTGGTTCTGATGTTCATAACTGGAGTTCAACCTCTGCATATCAAATGGGGATCCTTTCCCATGCAAGTGACCATCACTTAATCGCAAGTCTTTTTCACTCCTGCTTGGAGAACCAAACCTACTTTTGTGGCCCTCACTGTATCTACCCATTCTCTCCTGGTCTCGAGCCTTCATGGACCTTTCCAGGTCCACGCTTATACTCAGGTGCCTGGTCATAGTATCAACCTCAGGACTCACTGCTGAGAATGAACTCTGCCTTCTCCTACTAATATCCGACCTACTGGCAGCAAGATCATCTCTCGACCTTGACAATGACCTATAGGATCTGCTCGTACTCTCATCTTTATTCAAATACATCCCAGTTTCCGCATCAGTCATTTCCATATTTGACACCGATCTATGGGATCTGCTTGCACTCTCATCTCTGCCCACGTACATCCTACTTTCCGCATCAGTCATTTCCATATTTGACAGCGACCTACGGGATCTGTTCCCTCCATCATCTCTGTCCACATACATCCCACTTTCCGCATCAGCCATTTCCATATTTGACAGCGACCTACAGGATCTGCTTGCACTCTCATCTCTTCCAACATAAGTCCCATTTTCAACTTCGGCCATTCCAATGTTAGACATGTCACTGCGACTACTAGCTGAAACATGGCTCATGTTTCGATAATCCTCCTCCATGCTGCTCTCACTAACTTTCATTGACAGCATGTACATTCCTCCTTCCGGTAAAATCTTTAAGCCATCACCTCTATGTTCTCTGAGGCTTTCTGATTCATCATGGCCTGATTTCTCCCTGTATTGGCCTGAAGGTTCACTCTGATCATCATCCATCTCCTCATCTTGGTACTGTTCCAGACCATCATCTCTGTCATACATTTCCTGACGAACATAATGATCACTTTCCCTATTCTCCAGTCTGCTTGTATACTCAGTCCTTTCATCATCATCATCTACATCATCATTATCGTTTCTATACGCCATCTGATCATCATACTGATTCCCTTCTTCAAACATCTCTTGCCTGCTGCGGTCAAATCCTTCCTCCCCTCCCTGATGACCATCATACTGGTCAAGCTGGTCACTGTGCTGGTCAGCCAAGGAGATTCCTGAATGGTGGTCACTCCTATTGCCCCTCGACTGGCGGTCAGCCTGCTGTGACCTCTGTAACCTCAGATGTTCAAGCATGCTCTCTGGTACCGTCAAGTTGAAGCTGCCTTAAACCATAGCGATACATTTATACATGCATCCTAGTTAAAATATTTCTCAAGTACTAGCATCTACTCTGTAAGTATATCTGAAGAAATGCCATTCATCATTAGGATGCAAAGATGTGTTAGCGCATTTTTGATATTAACCCTAAACCAAAGAGCAGCCCCACCCCCTATTTACCTATCCATTTACTCTAGCCTGTCTGATTGTGTATGGGCCTGGAAGTGTTGTATCACTTCTTCATTTCCCAAACCATACAATGACTGCTTATAACCAAACAGCGCCACCCCAACCCCACCCCCTTATTTACCTCTCCTCCTACTGCTGTCTGTCTGACTGTGTACAGTAAGGGAGTCTGCTATTACTTCTTGAATCTCCCTAGCCTGACAATGACCCCATAGACAGTCTCAAACTCAAAACCAAAGAGCACCCCCACCCCCTATTTATATATCGTTTTACTCTGGGCTGTCTGATTGTATATGGCCTGGGAGTCTGGTAACGTTTCTTCATTTCCTAAGCCAAAAAATGACCCTTTAAAATCAAAATGTAAAAAAACAACCCCTTATTTACCTCTCCTCCTACTGCAGGCTGTCTGACTGTGTATGGCCTGAGAGTCTGGTATCACCTCCTCATCTTCTGAATCCGAGGTTGACCGGAACGGGCTGCAACAATATGCCACAGGGTTACTCAGCTGTATAACAATTTTGGTGACATACCTTATAAATACCATAATGTATGGATAGATACGAAAACAGTATTCCCTTAATTCTTGATTTGCTTTATGTCAAGTCTGAAATAAACTTGGTTGATATCAAAACTATTTTAGCTTTTACAGATGGCTGAGCCGATAAGTTGCTGAAATACTCTGCCTGAGCTTTCAAAGTATCTCACCTCGGTACGGTGTAGTCATTAGGGTTGGTGGCTGGAATCACCAGGGAAGAATTCTGCTCTTGGGCGGTGATGTTGAATTTTCCTGCAACATTAGAAAACGAGACTTTGTGAATTTCAGTATCCTTCATCTTTATGCAATCCAGATCAGAAGATCTGACCAAAAAGCATAAATGCAGAAGCTGGTAAAGGAGGCTGCCAGTTATGCATCATGCCTGCATCAAATGTTTTAGCCAGATCGCAAAAAAACTTTATAGATTGAGATCAAAGTACATGTATTAAGATCATAGAACTAAACACCAAGCTAGCTTTCCTTCCTTATGTAAACCAATAAGAGTGAGTAAAACAAGCAGATGCCAACATACATTTTTAACAATTGCCAACAGAAATATCTTTAATACTATTACAGCCGGACCGAATGTGCCTTTAAACCAAAAAAAAATGCATGCCCTAGTAAAGGAACGCAATCAGTAAAAGAGCATATGTATAAACAGAAGCAGAGATCGAGTTCTTGCATCAAGATATATGCCAATAATGCCTATATATTGCATTAAGAATACCATATATAGCTGGCCTCACTCTAAGCATATTTTCATTGACAATATCAGGGATGCCAACGCAAATTTGTAAAACAAGAGGAAATTAGTATTACCGATAAGTAGGAATATCCCCATCACACAACATACAGAAAATAAACAGAGCAATTTTAATTTTAAAGTTTGTTGCCAAAAAAGAAGATCAGCTGAAAAGAGGAAAATTGGCATCCCTGCTGAATTTGTGTAATCAGTCTCATGTAATTCATTTTAAAATATTTGATCAAAGACCGTTTTTGAGAAGCGGACACAGGTCGACATTTATGTCAAACTCGAATGTCACCAGCCCAAGAAAATTGCATCAATCCAAGGAGCTGATGTTTTGGAAGTTACCTGTCCTGTGAGGTGTTCTTCCTCTCCGAGACGATCTGCTTATCATTGAACCTTCTGAACTCTCACGAAATGGGCTGAAATAGAACGACTAATGTTGCTAAAATTGAAATATATACCTGGTGGAATACATACAGTTTTTGAATTAGTTACCTTAAAGCACATTTGGGTTTCATGCAGATGATTTCAATTCACTTGTCTTACACTACACTTCTAAATTTCAGTTGATATTCTTAATAGCACGCGCACACAAACAAACAAATATTCATTACTGACAAATTTCAAAGCTGTATTATCACAGATTGACCATTTTGACAACTTTTTACTTTTTGTCTTGGAATAAGCCAATTTTGCGTAAATGTCTAAAAACCGCTGATATAAAACTGCTGATAAAAGATAAAATCGCAGTTTTTTTTATCTTTTATGCTCGATAATTGATGTTTTATGGCTAAAAACGTAACTAACGCTTAACAAATGAAAATATCAGCAGTTTTCCAAACAATTGAGATTACTTCTATTGTGTGTTATCCTATATGACTGATTTGAAAACACTGACACCAAAATCAGCTGATTCTAAGACAAAAAATGAAAAAGTTGTCAAAGCGGTCAATCTGTGAGAGTGCAGCTTCAATCCAACCTTGGTGTGTGGTATGTATCATTGACGAGGGGCTGTATGTCTGGAGAGCTCAAGCCAGATGAACGTTCTTGTGACGCATCCCTTCTTAACAGCTGGGGTGTTTCCATAGATGATGAAGCTGCGAACACATATGTATGCAAACTTGTTAATATTTGTTTCATTTTGTGTATGCGTTTCGAAGTCAAAACCTCAAAAACTATGAGTTATGAAAAACAAATAAGTATGAAAATAATTAAAGGGCAAACACCTTAAAAAATCATGCTTCTTTTGCAATAATATAATCCATAATATCTGAACATCAATTACTGTGAAATCATTTATATACATGGTCATGAAAATTTGCGGTTCTTCGAACAAGGACAATTCCAATGGTACTTAAATTCGTGGATTTTCATTATTTTAATAAACAAGAGCTGTCACAGTATGTGACGAATGCCCCTGAATGTGACATTGACCTACGAATAGAGTCAGTACATGAAAAGTTGATCTTGCCTTTACATGTCAAATACATATGGCAAGTTATTTTAAATTGCCTCTGAACATAAAAAATACCACCCATACTTGACAACCTACACTGTTATGTCCTTATATTCAGCATTCCATTGTGAATAAACCGTTAGTGTATCTTTCACCTTAGAGGTATGGACATGGGTCTTGCACACGACACGTCGTCTTCGTATGTGGAACACATGTAGCAAGTGATTTTAAAATCTGTCCATACAAGGGAAAGTTACAGCCCGGACACGACAACCTATACTCTATGTCATTATATGCAGCACTCCATTGTGAATAAACACTATGTGTGACCTTGACCTTTGAGGCAGGGAGACGGGTCTTGCACGCGACACGTCGTCTTGGTATGTGGAACACATGTGGCAAGTTATTTTAAAATCTGTCTTTACAAGAGAAAGTTACAGCCCGGACACGACAACCTATACTCTATGTTCTTATATGCAGCACTCCATTGTGAATAAACACTAAGTGTGACCTTGACCTTAGAGGTAGGGACACGGGTCTTGCACGCGACACGTCGTCTTGGTATGTGGAACACATGTGGCATAACAAGGGAAAGTTACAGCCCGGACACGACAACCTATACTCTATGTCCTTATATGCAGCACTCCATTGTATATAAACACTAAGTGTGACCTTGACCTTTGAGGTAGGGACACGGGTCTTGCAAGCGACACGTCGACTTGGTATGTGGAACACATGTGGCAAGTTATTTTAAAATCTGTCCATACAAGAGAAAGTTACAGCCCGGACACGAAAACCTATACTCTATGTCCTTATATGCAGCACTCCATTGTGAATAAACACTAAGTGTGACCTTGACCTTTGAGGTAGGGACACGGGTTTTGCACGCGACACGTCGTCTTGGTATGTGGAACACATTTGGTAAGTTATTTTAAAATCTGTCCATACAAGGGAAAGTTACAGCCCGGACACGACAACCTATACTCTATGTCCTTATATGCAGCACTCCATTGTGAATAAACACTAAGTGTGACCTTGACCTTTGAGGTAGGGACACGGGTCTTGCACGCGACACGTCGTCTTGGTATGTGGAACACATGTGGCAAGTTATTTTAAAATCTGTCCATACAAGAGAAAGTTACAGCCCGGACACGACAACCTATACTGTTATGTCCTTATATGCAGCACTCCATTGTGAATAAACACTAAGTGTGACCTTGACCTTTAAGGTAGGGACACGGGTCTTGCACGCGACACGTCGTCTTGGTATGTGGAACACATGTGGCAAGTTATTTTAAAATCTGTCCATACAAGGGAAAGTTACAGCCCGGACACGACAACCTGTACTCTATGTCCTTATATGCAGCACTCCATTGTGAATAAACACTAAGTGTGACCTTGACCTTTAAGGTAGGGACACGGATCATGCACCCGACACGTCGTCTTGGTATGTGGTACACATGTGGCAAGTTATTTTAAAATCTGTCTTTACAAGAGAAAGTTACAGCCCGGACACGACAACCTATACTCTATGTCCTTATATGCAGCACTACACTATTGTGAATAAACACTAAGTGTGACCTTGACCTTTAAGGTAGGGACACGGATCTTGCACGCGACACGTCGTCTTGGTATGTGGTACACATGTGGCAAGTAATTTTAAAATCTGTCCATACAAGAGAAAGTTACAGCCCGGACACGACAACCTATACTGTTATGTCCTTATATGCAGCACTCCATTGTGAATAAACACTAAGTGTGACCTTGACCTTTAAGGTAGGGACACGGATCTTGCACGCGACACGTCGTCTTGGTATGTGGTACACATGTGGCAAGTTATTTTAAAATCTGTCCATACAAGAGAAAGTTACAGCCCGGACACGACAACCTATACTCTATGTCATTATATGCAGCACTCCATTGTGAATAAACACTAAGTGTGACCTTGACCTTTGAGGTAGGGACACGGGTCTTGCACGCGACACGTCGTCTTGGTATGTGGAACACATGTGGCAAGTTATTTTAAAATCTGTCCATACAAGGGAAAGTTACAGCCCGGACACGACAACCTATACTCCATGTCCTTATATGCAGCACTCCATTGTGAATAAACACTAAGTGTGACCTTGACCTTTGAGGTAGGGACACGAGTCTTGCACGCCACATGTCGTCTTTGTATGTGGAACACATGTGGCAAGTTATTTTAAAATCTGTCCATACAAGGGGAAGTTACAGAGCCGGACGGACGGACGGTGCGATTTTAATATGCCCACCTTCGGGGCATAAAAAACAAAACAAAACAAAAACTGTGTTTCTTAATTGTCTGCATATTCCCTACGCACCAATCTTATGCTATTTGAAATGTACGTCAAGCATTTTATCATACTTGCTACAGTTAGACATTATGCCAATTAGCACAGATACCATTGTCAGTTATTTAAGGATTGATCTGCATTTATACTGTAAGAATGCAGTACGGCATAGGAGCAAATTCCATGAAGCATGCTAGTGCTTCTTGGTCATTTGCTCGCTTATCCTACAGTGTTCATGTGTAAATGACCTCAAAGGAGAAAAGTGGTGGAAATTAACCAATCACAAATAACAAGAAAAAGAAGACAAATAACATGCCGCTTGAACTGATGATAGATTATGACAAAATACCATTGATTGTCGTGGATTACAGGCCCAAACAATCAACACTTGATTTTTATTGATCATTGAAACATCACAAGTAAGCGTTTTTTGTAAATCATTTGCCAATTGCTAAGAAATAAACAGATAAACCCATAATAAAACCTTTGCAATGTTTTAAAAATGCTAACGATACAGGTATGGTAATATATCTAATACATGTACTTAATACTTCTCTATGCCTTTCAAACCAATGACCTTAGGTTAATTCACCATATAAAAAACTTACTGTTTCTCATAAAATTCTGAAGCAGTGTCCTCGGGGTGTCATTATCAAAACCCATGGACATGTTGGCACCTTCTTGCCACCCAGACCCTGACCTCCGAATAGACCTCCTCGCTCCTGGGCGGGACCCAACCCTCGGTGAACCAACATCCAGACGGGGAGGCTGACTGGTCGACACACCAGTCTGGGAGGTACGGCGTTGGACCCTCACCAGGGGGGCTGTACTGTGCTCCTCTTGAAGAAAACCCTCGATCTACAACACAGAAAATTTCAGTTTTTGCTTTTACATGAAAATTAACAGGACTTATCGGTACTATAAATATTCTGCTATAGGGTTTTAGCCAGGTTTTAACAAGGTCAGGAAGATACAGAAAAGGGACATAAGGGCAGATTGTTTCGGCAGTGAACAGTTAAAGCAATTTGAATGACATAGAAAATGTAAGAACATGTGGTTATTTGAAGTAATATTACATATATACATTGTTGGTTTTAAATACCAAACATGTAAAGTTTGTTTGAATTTTGTAATCAAATTTCAAGTTAATCAGAACAAAAGATTATAAAACAGTATCTTCTGTTAGACCTTTACTTAAAAATGGAAGTAAATTTATCTCAAATGTTACAAAACAAGTGAAGCTATATACAGTGATCGAAATTTGACTTTTAATGAACAATCCCGAATTCTTATACTATTGCTTGGCATCAATTTTAAACAAGCCCTGCTATATAAAATTCAGAATTTGAGCAAGCCCGGAAGACATTTTACCAGTACAGGGCTTGCGGGCTTGTGCTAATTTTGACCACTGCTATATACAATATCTAAAACACAAACTGATCAAAAAAGTTTTAAATATAGTCCTCCAATCTGTATATTTTTGTAAATGAGTCAACTGTATCTGTTTACTAAGATTACTTAAAATGTTCAACAAAAGTAGGACTAAAATACTAGTTGGTCCTACAAAAATTAACATGATCCTTCAATACAGGTTGTTTTGCCGTACCTCAAGGCTGAATGTTATAATGACATTCATGTAGAAAGAGAATACACCGAGCTTGAAACAAAATTAATATTTTCACAGACCAGATGTCTTGGAGTGTCCTCAACGTCGACACTTGTAGACAGGGACGTCCGTCGTCTTTCACCACGCAGGCTAGACACTCGAGCATGCCTCGGCCTTGGCAAAGGCTCAGGGGTCCTGAAATCATTACCACTATATCAGTTGTACAAGTTTGAGAACAATATATTTCATGCATACCAGTGAAAGAGTGAAAAATATTAGTGATTGATAACTTGATCATTTCACTCTGGCGCGAGTAAAATGATAACCCTTACTCATTTCACTCTGTACAGACAACTTGGGACATCTTTTATAATACAAGATTTGCTTCCCTTGACTTGGGAAAAATACATACATACGTAACATGTATGTACATGTTTGTTGTCATTGGTAGTGCAGTAATATGCACATTGACCAAATGGAATTGTATTGTCAAAATAAAATTATGCAATAGTTTTAATCAAACAAGCACTTTTGCGATTGTTTATAAATATTAAAAAAGAACAAGCTTACCAATTGAATTATGGCCATTTCGTAACTTTTCCATTTCGTAACCGCTCAATGTTGGTCATTTCGTAACCATTGTGTTAATCAATTCGTAACAGTTATGAAATCAAATGGTCATATAGTAACAGTTGGCTCATATGTTGTAAATAATGATCTAAGGTTTTGATGTGAGTTTCTTATTTTGATATCTGCATTAGGTATTAGATTGACATATATTTGAGGAAATAGTTTAATAACATTTGAGTTTACAAATTAGTGTGAAACATAAAAATTTGAAGTTATAAAATTAAATTGGATACAGAGTATTAGTGACAACATTAAATGCAGTAAATCAATATAATTAGTGCGACTAATTAACATCTAATTTATATGATCAAATAATATTTGCCGGAATGTAAAAACAATGTTATTCATTTGTCCCACTGTTCATATGTATTTGTAATAAGTTGTGTCACTTTAGTTTTCAAAATGAATATGAACTGCAAATTTTGCCATATTGTTTTTGTTTTATTTATTATACGAAAATTCGAGAAAACTCGTAAAGTTTATATTCAATGCAAACACTTAAAACATAGAAGTTTTTCCTGTTGTGTTGTATCAGTTGTACCAGTTTGAGGACAATATCATTGGAATAGTGATTAGTTCTAAGATGCTATAAGTGACATTTCAAATGTGTGTTTTTTCCATTTTTTCACACATAACCTTGATAAAAATTTACTCTGTGGCACCAGTAAACTAAAGTGACCATATTTCCAGAGAAATCAGAATTAAATTGAGCTCAAATATTGATCTCAAGCATAATTTGTTGATTGTCATTCATTATCATTATTGACCTATTTTTAAATACCTAGCTACTTTGATTGATCAGTAATATTTTCACCATGAAAATGTTTCTATACCTTATAAGACCTTCATGTCTGTTTCTGATGACTTTCTGTGAATGGGTCCTTGAGACATCTAGGTATTCCCCTATAGCAGTCCTGGGAGTTTGAGCGATGCTTTGTCTCTTGTTTGACATCTTCAGCTAAGGTAACTGAGTTGAAAATTTTTATCTCAAACTATGCACCAGTCAACTGTAACCACGGCTCCCCCAGGTCCGGAGAATAGCCGGGACTTTGACTTTGGGTCTAACAAATCCGGGGTAAAATCCCTGACGAACTGATGGTTAATCCCTGGCCAAATGCCCCGGCACCCCAGGACTCTATATAAGGCCTAATCTCCGCTAAATTTGGCGCTATGACAAAACCACCGCGGTCACCCGGCCCTGCGGGACCACATGGAAAGTAAAAATACGGCTCTTCCCCGGCTATCCGCCCGGACTTGGGGGGGGGGGCGTGGTTACAATTGACTGGTGCACTACATATTCACTTGGAATATTTAATTGCTATTTAAAATTTGATTTGAAATATTTTTAGTCACTTTCACAAAAGAAATTAGTGAATAGTGTAGGTGACCCAAACTAGTAATGTCCAGGGCTTCAATTATGCATTTGAAAGTGGAAGATTGAAGTTCCTTGCCATCAATTTTGAAAGTTTTTCTCCCAAAGTTGAAGTTTATAGAGCTCTACGACTTTCTCAATTTTGCACAAGCTACTACCAAACTTCTTTTAAAAATGGTATACCTTTGAACATTTTGATTTATCATGTTTTAAGAACTGTATAATGTGATTGTGGGAATAAAAGTTATATAGATAAGCTTAAATATAATGAGGCGGTAACGGAATGTTTCCTTGGACGCTCAAAAAACAACAACAGTACTCGTCTAACATCAGACTCATCACTGATCAGTGATTCACATCAAACTCAGCTTCCAAATTTTTTTTTATTATTTCATGACATTCGCAAAACAGAAAATACAGAGTCCCTTATTACTACATATCGTACACACATTCATATTAACTTGTGACTTTTCTTGTGAAATGGTGTATTAAAGTAATATTCAAATAAAATGTATTACCAACACACGATCAGTATTTTTGACAGATGACTGAGCTGTTCTCTTGTTCTGTTCCCTTCAAAACAAGATTTCAAATAAAAATGTATTCTTAACAAATAGAAAAAGGCAGTCTTCTATAAGCAAATACTAAACAAAAGTAAAATATTACAATACGATGAACTAATTGTCTGGTTTTGAAACGGGTCCTGTATGTTTGTGTTGATTTTTCAACAATTTGTTTTGCCCGCCATGTTTTTTTTTGTTTGAATCCAACGATAAATAACACGAAATAAAAAATCTTGATTATATTACAGAAAAGTATACGAAGCGGTTACTTCCCCTGTCAGTGCTTATGGGTTGATTAATATTTATCAGACTTCAACTAACTCAGTTTGCACTGGGTACCAAATAGAATTAGAATATATAGTTGAGAGTACCTTGTTTATAACCAAAGACGGTACATGGATGATGATGTTACTATGATGAAAGATAGATATCACAGAATTATAATGCCGAGTTTCCATGTTTAAACTGTCTGTGGTAATGCAACAGTCAATTGTAACCACGCCCCCCCCCAGGTCCGAGGAATAGCGGGGACTTTGACTTTCGGTCCAGCCAACCCCGGCTAAAATCCCCGCCCTGCGGGGGCGAACAGATGGTAAAATCCCCACCAAATGCCCCCGCACCCCAGGGACCCTAGGTAAGGCACATTCCCCGCTATATTTAAAACAAAGACAAAACCACCACATTCACTAGGCACTGCGGGGCCACCTGAAAGGTAAAAACACGGCCCATTTCCCCGGTATACCCCCGGACCTGGGGGGTCCGTGGTTTCAATTGACTGGTGCATAAATACTGAAAAACTTAGATACATGTATCACCGCGAGAATTTAAAATTTTCTATGATCAAGTTAATTTATGTCGTTCAAATAATGACAAACATGTGCCTAGTGAACTGACAGTGTATAAGTTAATTTTTGACGGAAACTTTCAAGCCAAAACGCTTAAAAGTCAATGCATTCATGACTAAATAGTAGGTGTAACCCTGTCAAACGAAACGTCACTTTGGTGTGACCTTAATGCTTATACAATTCTAAATAATTGACAAAAAGCTTTTGTAATATTTGAGACAAAAATAAATTTATTTGGTTATCATTCTGCACGTGCAATTTTACTTCGACCTATATTTAGATCTCATGGGTAAGATATTTCGGTCCAAACCAATCAAGCGATCTCAGAGGTAATATATTTCGGTCCAAACAATCAAGCGATCTCAGGGGTAAGATATTTCGGTCCAAACCAATCAAGCGATCTCAGGGGTAAAATATTTCAGTCCAAACCAATCAAGCGATCTCAGGGGTAAGATATTTCGGTCCAAACCAATCAAGCGATCTCAGAGGTAATATATTTCAGTCCAAACCAATCCAGAGATCTCAGAGGTAAGATATTTCAATCCAATGAACTCAGAGGTAAGAAATTTCAGCTCGAACGGAGCTAATGAACTCAGAGGTAAGATAGTTTAGCCCACATGGATCCAACAGTGGTAGGGGTGAGCAAATTCAGTCAAAAGGATCCAATGACCGCAGGGGTAGAAAGATCATTGCGTGAACTAAAATGTGTCACAACAATCAGTGTCATTTCAAAACCGCGGTCAAAAAAAGTTGAGGCGGTTTCACGGTTGTGTCCCCCGCCCCATCTCCCGGGTCCCCCCACTGACAATTTAGCTTGTAAGGATTCTGCGCAAACTATGTTTTTTAAAGGTATCCAATACACGATAATGTGAAAATTCGATGTCTGATTATTTTGGTATCACATGAAAGGTAGTTAGAGCAATCAAGGCATTCGCAGCAACTCGGCCATCTCCGGCAAGCTTCGTGATAGACAATTCCTGTTGTATACTGGACGAGGTGTTCCGATTGCCGACGAGGTTCGACTGTATTTCAAAGATAAAAAAAATGCGAATACACTGTTTTGACCTTTAAACATTGAAATATCGGTCAAAACACTTCCCGGATTTCACTCGAAATAAAGAATCAAGGTATTGACGGCCAAAATTTTACCTGTGATATATTTTCGGTCGTTTACTTTACGTAGAACTCTACTTGACGTTGTTTCCACCGCAACGATGATGACGTTGACGTTATTAAAACAAAACGAGCCGAGACAGTCGCCGAAACTGCAGGGACGGAGGAAATAGCGTTGAAAGCCGCCATAGCTTCAGAGTTCCCTCTGGTATTTGTTTTCTGGTTTTGAATAACAATTATTATTAACATCAGTTCCCATCAATTTAACGGATGTTACATACTAAATGAGAAGTTAACGATTTATTATTTACTATTGAGCGATTATGATACGAACACCTACAGGAGTATGGAGTTCTGTTAATGTGGTGAAAATATTGCTGTACAATAAGAATGCATATCATGAATTATGTTAAATGTTCATTAGAATGCAACCTACATTCTTAGCCGATGAAATTGCAGATGGGTGTCCATTAATCATTAGGGATTTCTTTTTTTGCGGATGTTTAAAAATTCGCTTACTGCCAATCATTCGTTACACACTCGATCCTTGCGCCATATTTTGCGTTTACAATGAGCCATCCAACGAGATTGTATTACAAGTCAGTAAGATGACCTGAAGTAAGGTTCTAATGATTATGGTTGGCTATTTCGATACGCTTACTCCGCCCATCCTTAATCATTAAAGTCTTACTTCACTTCATATGTTCGGCTCGAATTCGGCTCAGGGTGAACAACATTTGATAAGCATAAAGATAGCTGTCTTATCTACATTCTGTACCCTGTGCGTATAGGAGTGTACGTGCAGTATAGTTTTCAAATACAAACATGTAGATCATTGAGAGATTTCATGAGGTACCTCCGAGCTTCTGAGTCGGTACGAAATAACTGACCAATAATAAAGCTATTATGTGATATATTGGCCTCTTTTATTGCTTTGAATTGACCCCCATTATCACAATAATTGGTATCGGCTGATCGAAGTCCTTTGCGGCGATTTCGATGGGAACAATGCTTCAATAATGAGGCGCATGTAGGTAAATCTGCAATGTTTATTGATCTAATAGATAGACTTGCTGAACTCGCATGGAACCCTGGGGAACCGAGAAAGGTCGACACTCTATCGATACTGAGTCAATATATATGGCAGGAGCAGATAGGGTGCGGACAATTAGAAACTATTAATAACTTGTAACAAGAAATATATGACATGATTAAACATCGAGAATAAACACGAACACTCGCTCAAGTTGGGAACGTTCGCACGCAAGATCGCTAAAATGAAGAGAATAAAAGTCCCCATTTTGTTATCAAGTGTCTTTTTCATTCGTAGAAAGAATGTAAGGATTTAGTTTGTGGGTGTTCGTGTCTTTTACTGGTATTGGTAAAAACTTAACGCTCCGGGCTCTTCTTAATTTTCTCTCTCTAAACAGATCATTAAAGCTGCACTCTCGCAGATTGAACTTTTTGACAACTGTTTTATTTTTTGTCGTGGAACGCGCCAATTTATGCCAAAATGCATGTAAACCAGTCATATAAGACTGCTGACAAAAAAATGATCGCAGATTTTTATTTTTAAGTTCAAAAATTGATTGATGTTTTATGCATTTTTCTTTAACCGTTACAGCCATTTATAGCCATAAAACATTAATTTTGGAACGGAAATATAAAAATCTACGATCTGATTTTTTTGTCAGCAATCTTATACCATTGGTTTGCAGATATATACGCAAAAATTTGCTCTTTCCAAGACAAAAAATAAGAAAAAGTTGTAAAAAATGTAAATATGTGAGAGTGCAGCTTTAACGCTCCGGGCTATTCATAAATATCTCTCCCCAAACAGATCATTAATCCATCAAGCCGATGTTTAAAGCCCAATTTGGTTATTGAGTTTCTAGATAACGGGCAGGTGCCTTTTAATTATCCTTATCTTGTTCCCAGAATTTCACTTAATTATATATAACTTTATTCATTTATTATCTCTCAGCATGGAATAATATATAATTATCTTAAATCACGTGTGTCTGTCTGTTTGTCGGCCTTACTAATTATATATGTATACATGTTTGTATATATATAAATTATAACAAACTATAATAGTTACTGTTTTAATTGAGACTATTATATGTCCAGCTCGTTCAAATTTCATACTTATCATCTTATCATTGTATATACATCAATGATTATATTGTTTAACAATTCATGTCATGTAATTAATATGAACACGCGTGTGATCAAATTACTTAATAAATGGTGACTCAGAGAAACGCAACATAATTCAATTCCGTGCACGATGTAAAAATGGTGCAGTTTATAAAAATAGATACGCACATGTATACTATGATGTATCCATAAAGTCTTGTCGACATATTTTATGTAGACCTGCGAACTCGGGGCACGACATGTCACAGTATTTATGTCGACTTGTTGACTTATAAATTAGATATGTCGCCTTGGGAGATAAGTCGGCATAATTATTGCGACAGGTCGTATTCTAGCTCGCAAGTCGACAGAAAACAATTCGACTTCATTTTTTGTCGACTTGCGAGTTATAACTAGATAAGTCGACATAATTATTGCCACCAATGTTTGTTTGTAAACTCAAATCTATGGAGACAAGACACTAGATGGTCATAAATCGGCAAATACCGTATTAGCCTCGAATTATCAATACGAGCTAGTATGTGACAGATTTTACATTATTTTACTCGATTAAAATAATTTACCGACGCTATTTTTAAATTTACTGAGATTTACGCGGTAAACACACCCAGTAAATGTCGCATTGGAAAATATGCAAAAACTGCGTAAGAACATGCATGTGTCGTTAGTGATACATCAATAAGTTGTACACATTGATATCATTACAAATTTATGGAAGTTTTTGACATTTTTTCTCATTTTCTTACAATGGCATCCACTGGCGTCCGTCCAAGTAGTATGCTGACATCATTTTTAAATGTTTTATGAGTCACCCCCCCCCCCCCGAACTCCCCACCCCCAAAGAGAGAGAGAGAGAGAGAGAGAGAGAGAGAGAGAGAGAGAGAGTAAAACTGAAAGCCAAAACGGACTACAAACACTTTTTAGGCCTTCAAATAGTGCAAAATTGGTGATTTCGGGTTAAACTTTAGTTGAAATAAAAAATAGAATTAAAGTTGCACTCACTTTTATCTTTATGAATGTGTTTTTAAATCATTTATTTTACATAGTAGGGTCACCTGGTTTCAAAATATCACATTTTGACGTTTTTAACAAACACAACAGCCAGATTTATTTGACATTATGTACTTGATCACATGAAATCTTACTCATTGACATAAAATGTCTTAAACTTATTCTTAAAAAACGCAATATTATTTACTTCCATGATGCTTTAAGAGATAAAATGCTGAAACATTAGGTTGAGTACTAAAATATGATAGACTATGAACTATCTCATAAATGTGTTTTTGTGTAGCATGGGCAAATCGCCTAATGTATTTGAAATGCACACTTACACTTCAATCTCCATTATACGTGACACTCTTATTCAAAATTAATACATACATTCGAACCCCGTTGGCTCGAACTCGCCTGGCTCGAATTCATCGTTGGCTCGAACTAGATGTAAAGGACCGATTTCTTGATATTGCAGGTAAACTGTCCCGCTTGGCTCGAATTTTCCGAGCTTCGAGGTATTTTTACCGGTCCCTGGAAGTTCGAACCATCGGGGTTTGACTGTACACATACAGTTTTGAGTGATAAACCTTTACCTGATTGCTAAATAATGCATTTATTGAAAAAATAATTACTGATAACAAGATTGTAACCGTGCATTTAATAGCATAAAACGCAAAAATATTAAATGATTGGTGAATGCTAAAAGATTTACTGTGGTCTACTATAGTCTAATAAGGTAGAAATACCGTCTTTCATACTTATTTCTTTCAAATTAAACTCACTATCCTTCGTAAGAACCACTGTTTTCGACAATTATTCATTATTTTGTAATATTAAAACAATTGTATTAATTGTGGTTAATCTTATTTGGGAGTAAGAGTGCATCTTTAAGCAGCTGACCTTATCATTTAGGCCCAAAATGGTTTAGTTAGGGTTACATCCTTTTCAAAAACAGGTAGGGTAGGTAGGCTTAATAATTTTTCCTATCATGCTTTATATAAGAATGTTGTATTCATTATTGGCGAATGGTTATAAAGTAATACTTTGTACAGTCGAAACCCGTTGGATCGACATCGCTTGACTCGATATCCTCGTTGGCTCAAACTTTGGATAAAGGACCGATTGTGTTTTTTTAATCTACGTAATCATTCCCGGTTGGCTCGATATTTGCGACGCTCGAAGTGTTTTGGCCGGTCCCTGGAATATCGAGCCAACGGGTTTCGCATGTATAAAGAGTTAAAGGTTTTAAACTACATATTAAACATATTTTTATATTATATTTTATATTGTTTGTTACCAACTTACTATACAAACGGTGGGGTCGGTGCCTATTTCGTAGGTAGAGTCGGGCTACCCGAACCATATGTATTTTTTAAGGCCCTAATAAGTTTATTCCACCCCAACTTCCACGAAGAGGTCATGTGTTTTTGATAACAATCATGCCCATCTTTTATCATAATTTCGGGCTCGTGCCCTCTCTGCCAATCATCAATACACTCGATCACTCATCTAAAATGATTTGCTAATTGGCTTTCATGAAGTCATTAATCAGTCAATAGTGAATTGACCAACGGCTGCTATAGCGCCATTGCCGCCTCTGTGGATTTGTGAAATATTGGCATCATACATGTATAATATGTTATATTGTGCAGTGCGGAATATTAAAAGTATTTAAAGCTAATTCAACAACTCAAAAGAATCCACTTATTATCGTTTCTTATATGATTAGGTATGTACTATCTGAGTTTTAAAGTTGCATTCTCACAGATTGACAGTTTTGACATTTATTTTAGTTTGTTTTCTTAGAATCAGGTGATTTTGGTTTCAATGCCTTCAATTCTTTCATATACAATAACTCACAAAAGAACAGAACTCAATCGTTTGAGAGACTGCCGAATTTATTTTCTTAAAGAGTAAATTCATAGAACATAAATTTTCGAACGTAAATATGAAAAACTGCGAGCTGATCTTTTATCAGCAGTCTTGTATCACTGGTTACCAGACATTTACGCAAAAATTGGCTCATTTGAAGACAAAAAAATAAAAATAAAGTTGTCAAAACGGTCAATATGTGAAAGTGCAGCTCTAAATATAAAAAATAACGTTTTTTTTTAATTATTATCAATATTTAGTATAAGCTTTCCGGTAAGTCAGAAAAAATGTATTAGTGAAATAAAAATGATATTTCTCTGTTTCAATCAGTGATATTTCATGGCTTTGAACTTTAGCCCGCTTAACGTCGAAATCAAACGTCATCGCGCGAAGGGTTGGAACCCAATTCCAATGACATCAATGCCAAACTTATAAAGTGACGTTCTTGTACAAGTTGGAGCGCTTTTCTTTGAATGCTCAATTAAGTCATTTTATATCCTGTGTATGCATATAAGTAAAGTGTTGTTGTTTTTTTTCAATATAATATCGCATACAAATTCATCTCTTGAACACCAAAAATAAATAGTTCACTGTTCGCTACGCCACTCGTGAAACATAGTGAAACAAACAATTATCCTCTACACCCGTCCGATATGCTTACAGAATGGTCACCAACAAATATTACATTCACCATCGGGGGTGGGGGTTGGGGTTGGGGCGGGGTTCGAGTCCACATATGTTAAAGCAATTTTTTGGAGTCTGCATTCTTTACGAGCTCTTGTTCGATATGTTTCAGAATAGTCACCAACAAATATTACCTCCACCATAGGGAGTTGGGGTGGGGTGGGGCGGAAATCGGATCTGCAGCGTCTGTTAAAGCGATCTTTTTTAGTCTGCACACTTTACGTGCTCCCGTTCGATATGTTTCAGAATAGTCACCAACAACATTACCTCCACCATCGGGGGCTTGTGTGGGGTGGGGCGAGTCTCGAGTCTGCATATATGTTAAAGCGATCGTTTTTAGTCTGCACATTTTACTTGCTCCCGTTCAATATGTTTCAGAATAGTTACCGACGAATTTAACTTCCACCAACGTCGTACTAATTGTAAATGTCCCATTATTTAGTCGTTTGTTCGTTTCCAGATGGATGGTCGCTGCACTGCTCTCCTAAGACTCCGTCTACCCGTCCGTCCGTACGAACATCGTCAATCACAGGGTATCTGCAAATTGTAAGTATTTAACTCATCATTTTAAAAACAAAAATACGTTTATAAAATTTTCAACATTTCTGTATTCAATATTTTTAAACTTTTGCGACGTTTAGTACAAACAATGATATATATATAACATTTTGAAAAATACTTATGTAAGATCATTATCTTTTTTTAAATATTCTTAAAATACGGTATAATCATGATATACATTTCGACTATCATGCTAATCCATCGGTGCACGTAAATAACGGTTAATTGACACAAATTTAAGGTCTCTCCAGGAAGACGACTAGTATCTTTTTAGTGGTGCGGCGGGGAATCGAAACTGCGACCTTGGATGTGTTACTACTAGAACAGGGATCCGATTTTGATTGCTGTTGTTGTTGTTGTTGTTGGGTTTACAAAGGTCTGCCCGCGCCCTATGGCTGCATTATGGCTTGACCCCGTCACATCCTCTAATATGACTGAAACATATTTTTGAGGCCAAAGGAGGAGTTTTATTCCCACCGTTTTGTGGGATATTCGCCAAACGAGAAATTTTGATCCCCAAATGCCGCGGGCCCTACGATGAATGACACCTAGAATGGTCCCAATTGATGCTGGGTGAGTGTGTAAGCTTATTTATACTCGCACTCGGGCCTTGCCCATTCGGCGAGTGCTCCGTTAAGATTGTTAGTCATTTTAGGTTTTTGGAGCAATGTGCACAGACAGAATGTAGCCCTTGTTAGAGCTACCCTGGTTCTTTAACGTGCACCAGTGTATAGCACTGTCACACGGGACCCCCATTTAACGTCCCTCCCGGAAGACGATTAGTTTTTTTTTAGTGATGCGACGGGGGATCGAACCTGCGACCCCTGGATTGATAGTCAAGTGTGTTATCTCAAGACCACGGATCCGCCCCCCCCCCCCCAATTGATGCCGAAAGGAACGCTGTTTGAATAGTAAAAGAAGCCCACGTGATCCAAACTGGCCAATGGCGGCCGGACCGGTGAAATGTTAATCAATCATCAAAGGACCGCCCTGACATAACAGAAGGACCGGTAAGGCGATACTCCCAGTGTTGGGCGGTCCGGCAGCCTTGACAATTTTACAATTTAATAATTATGTTTTAAAATTCCAAAAGGATTAATAAATGTCGAAAATAAGGGTTCCTATGAAGGATACCGAGTTTGGTTTGAAAGAAATAAGCAGAAATGAGCATAAAACACGCTATTTCTACCTTATGAGACTATAGTAGATCACAGCAAATATAGTATAGCATTCACCAACCATTTAACATTTTTGCGCTTTCTATTATTAAATGCATATATAGTGAAATATAAACGTAAAAGCGTATTTAAGAGTCTAGATAAAGACAGTGGCTAGTTCAGCCTTAAAGACATCAACTGAGCCCGCTAATACAAAGCCCAGTGGAAGGCTGTTCCATTCCTTAATAGTTCGGGTGAGAAAGATTGCGCCGATAGCTTGTTGCACATTGTGATATCTTGATGTAGTGTGTTGATGTTTGTCGAGAGAGATGAGACTGTGGTAGAAGACGGTTGGTTGATGGCAACTAGGTCGTTTCAAAAGTAATATGGAAGATTAAGGCGGGAGAACTCTCTGTGTTTATTGAATTCGATTTATTTTAGGTATTGGATCATCTCAGTGACGCTTGATCGGTACTGGTACTTGTATTTGACAAAGCGTGCACCTCGACGTTGTACCATTTCCAGTTCGTTTATATCGTCGTTTTCGTATTAGTCCCAAACGGGGCCAGCATATTCCACGATGGGTCGAACAAGCGATTGGTTAGCGATTTCTTCATGCTAAAGAGACTGGTTGTGAAGGCGATAGACATAGTGGCTTATCTAATACACAAGTGGCTTAAAATATAAATGATTATTACAAGACAGCTATGGGGATATAATGTGTATGCAATTGATGGTGAAACAGTTATACTTAACAACTCAAATACAGTAAAACTGCGATCGCTCGAGGTCGCCAGGGACCGAGACAAAACCTCGAGGGAACCGATGTTTCGAGCGACCCGATTTTCAATTTTCCAGTTTGATATGAAATATCTTTCAGTGTATTTTAAGTTTGAAGTCGTCAAACAGACCGTTTACTAAGACACCGATTCTTTCCTGTAAAGGACGTGAGTGGTCTTGTTGGTGTCTTGGTATAAGTAATGGGTCCTTCATTCGATTTCTCAGGTGTTTGACAATTATTTTCTTTCATTTGGGTGTGACATTTTGAAAGTAAGGAACCCGATCTAGCTATCCCCCCAGTCATGGGTCCTTCACTAGATTGCTCAGGTGTTCGACAATTTGTAAGTTCTTTCTCATTTGCCATATTGCAAAACAAAGTGACAAGAAGGAATTCTATTCAGAGATTCCGATGTTGGATGGATATGGTAGTGTTTTAATCATATTTTTATTACTCATTTAAATTTCTCGCAATTAACTTCTCGCCATTAACTTGTCATAATTATCATCTCAAATGCCCATATCAACTAATATTGGTCATGCGTTAACAGTGAGAAACGGTTTTTCACACCTTATCAAATTGCCTTTTAACTGTCATTGCAATTTTTACAACTTGCGAAAATTTTAACACCTGGCAATTGTTTGTTTATTTTGGAACACGCGTTCGGAAAAAAGTGTGAAATTATTACCTCGAGGGAGCCATAAGGTTTTGTGCACGATTTGTGTACTTGGGACCGAAGATATTGCTCGACTGCTCGACATAATTAGGTTTCGAGGCAGCGTGGGTATATTTTATATGAAAATAGAAGGAAAAAAGTTCGGGACCAACCTCCGACCTCGAGGGAACGCCGGTTCTCGAGCGACCGCTTGTTCGAGGGAACGCAGTTTCACTGTACATTCAAAACATACATAATGTTGTAAGGTGGTTAGAGAACTCCCTTGTGTGAACCTAACAACAAAAATAAAAGGATTGGATATATTTTTAACAGAATGACATGATGTAAGTGTAACGTTAAAGAATCAATTTATATAACAAGTCATATCATTCTCTTTACATATATCTCTGTTCTGTATATTAGTTCCACAAAAGGATGTCGAGTTAATGTCCAGGTAAGTAACCTGTACAATGACAGGGTTATAACACATATATAATATGTACGGATTTACTGCATATCTTATATATATATATATGATTGACGGTCAGAGAGGATCATTGGCCTGTTTCAATACACAACTTGGGGCAATATTATCAACGCACGTACCGTTCGATCTCTTTTTCTTATGAATGTTTCTTAGTAGATTTACTTAATTTGTTTTGCGAACCTAAGATTTGTATTGGGCACGTTTTGAATGTGTATTTGATTCGTATAGAAAGGCTCAATTAATTTGGTAACCTAAACATACTTTTTAACTACAAATCATAATACTACGATATATTGTCATACGATCGTTGGTTAAGCGGTCCCCTTAGTCAGTATAATTAATATAGTTGCATATATTCGTTATATGGCAATTCTAGAACTACAATGAATTTGAGCCAGTATCAAAAATGAAAACACAGTAAAGAGAAACACAGAACAATGATTATATGCTATATATGATGAAACAATAGATTTAAGGTTTTTGCTACGACTAAAATCCTTTCTTAAACAGGGGCCCTATTTTTACTTTAAAAAAAAATATGCACAAAAAAGCAAAATTTTGTCATTTAGATATATAATGTCGTTAACGCTATAATCATTACACAGTCGAATCCCGTTGGCTCGATTTCATCGTTGGCTCGACCTGGTTGTAAAGGACCAATTTTATTATACTGTATGTAAGCATTCCATCTTGGCTCGAATTTTTCGAGGCTCGAAGTATTTTTACCGGTTCCTGAGAGTTCGAGCCAATGAGGTTCGACTGTATACTCAATGTTTTTACGTATTGTGAATCGGAGATGATCAAATGTTCAGTTATAGTTCTTGAGGGAAATTTGACAAAATATTTTTCACATTTCCGCCCAAGAGTTTTCTTGGTAAATTTTAACGCCATCGTATATTATTTAGTTTCATCATTAGGTACAAAAGTGGCAATATCAAGAATTGCCAAAGGGTAACACGAGTGCATCCGGTTGATCTTATACCTTAAGCATGTCCTGAATCACGATCAAGTGCATCTATAGGTCTAGACAAATCTGTTCAAACATCGATCGTAATTGATTAAATATTAAGAAAACTGAACAGCAATATAGGTATAATTACGCCTCAATTTCCATTAATCCTTTAATGAACGGCATTTCGGGAATGTAAATTATCATCCTATGAACGCAGTTTAGCTATTCGGATATGAGCGTGATTGATCAAGTATAAATATACATGAAATTTGAAAATTGTTTATCTTCAAGTTGTTATTGTTTTTATCGTGTAGCAGGCCACGAGACACTTAAATCAACACAATAAAAAGTGTTAATTCATGATTTGTTAAATATAATGTTGCCATTAAAATTGTATTATACGTTAAAAATCAACAATGAAGTTGTTGACATTTTCTGCGTTGTAAAGACGAAATGCATCAAAAGTTTCCGATCACGGTCAGGTCGTTCTATTTACAGAATGGGAGAGAAAAACAATACTGAAATGTTTTTCTTAAATGAAATTAAGTATTTTTTAACAATTTGGGAAATAAGTTCGGAATCAACTGACTTTAACCAGCCCAACTGCGTTCATACCCTGATAAAGACATCAATCACGCAATTCATTCCTTAAATAATTATTTTAATTGAAAAATTTATTTTTTCCTCATTAAATATGTACGACTAAAATAGAGCCCATAAGGCCGATATATTCCACGTACGCTGTGTCCACGAATTCGTCCTCTGTTCGCGAACATTAATTGCAATGGAAATAATAATAATAATAATGAAAAGGATAGTAATAATAATAATTAAAATAATAATGATAATAGTAATAATAATAATAATAATTGCAATGAAAATAATAATACTAATAATAATACTAATTATAATACTACTACTACTAATAATAATAATAATGATGATGGTTATTAAATATACTTTAAATAAATAAGATAAACTTAAACTTACATTCCAGTGCAAAATCTAATAAATCAACTCGTGTAAATAAATATGCTTTATAAATATATACATCGCATGTAATGTAATATTGATCGAAGCATGGGTAAAGTACATAGTTGACAGTATCAAGTAGCGAGGGTGATACAATTGTTTTGAATGCAATAATATAAAGCAAGGAAGGTCTCCAAAACAGGTTTTTACCCTTGACCATCCATACACATAAAATGTTCAAGATACACTTAAATTACGCAATAAGTGCTTTGCGTTGCTTGAGAAGCTTGGATCCATTAATATACACGAAACCCTGTTTAAATGAATTTAGTAGTTTTTCGAGACATAATTTTTCATCCCTTCTTACATACATGACTATATCCAAAATAAAAATCCACCAGCTCTGACTGATTCTTGCACCTGGAGATGTCTTTTGGTCAACGTTTTGACATTGCTGTCTCGGGCATTTTTAGTTATACTCTTATTCAAACTTAATTAATTTAAAAGCAGGTTTTTCTAGGAAATTGAATGCCTTTGGCAAGCATGATTAATAAATATTTTAGTTATATTTAACCTTTATTGGAATTAAAAGGATGGTGTTTATTGGAAATATAAAACTGCTCAAGTAGACAGTAGAGGCCGTTTTAAGTGTTGAACTTACCACCATCACTATAACCTCCATCGCGTCCACCATCAACAACAACAGCAGCAGCAAATTGAATCGCATTTACGTTTATAAATCGATTCTTCAATACATAATAATCGCTTGGGGATAACATATCAAACACGCATTACAAATGTAATATTATAACATTCTGGCGGTACCATTCAACATTCATAATTATAAGTAAGATAAAAAATAAGGTATCATAAAGATGGCATGTAGGTTTTATTAATGACTTCAATACCATTGTTTAAAGCTGCACCCTCACAGATTGACCGTTTTGACAACTTTTTTTTCATTGTTTTGTCTGGAAACCAGTGATATAAGACTGCTAACAAACATCAGATCGCAGCGTTTCATATTTAGTAACGTTCGAAAATTAATGTTTTTATGGCTCAAAGCGTCACTATCGCTTTACGAATAATGAGTTTATCGGCAAAAATTTGCTCATTCAGAAATGTTCATTGGTTGGTCAATATTTATTTATATAATGATATTAACCAATCAAAGCAGTTCAGACCAATCTTGCCCAAAGATAACATGTGACTATTTATAGAAGTGTTAAACAATTAACCAATCGGGTGGCGGATCCGTGGTATTTTTGGAACACACTTGACTGTTAATCCGGCGGTCGCAGGTTCGATTCCCCGCTGCATCAATATAAATCTTATTAATCGTCTTCCGAGAGGGAGCTTGAATTGGGGCTCCGTGTTACAGGGCAACATCTTGTACATGCTAAACCACCAACATGACCTTTTAAGCCACTAAATTTCCATCATGCTTCTTTGCAACATTTCAATTGAAATGGCAGAGAAAACATCATGAAAAATGCACTTAGTAATTAGTGAGAAAAATATCTGTTAACTGACAAAGACTTGAATATCCCGGGGAGGAGTTTATAGGGTCATGAACTGCATATTGTAAACAAATACTTGTAGCAATGTTTACTATCTTGTTGCTTGAAATATGACTTAGGGACAGCAAGCCTACAAAATTCTCCTTACTAGGGGAAGGATTTTTGCGGCTTTAAAAAACCAAGGTAGCTTGAACCAGGGTTACATTCAATGTATACTCACATGTGCGCTTTAATATGTTCCAATTTGCTCCAAAAACCTGAAATCTTATCGGAACACTCGCCGAATCGCCCATGCCCGAGTGCTAGTATAAATAACATTACACACCATTAACCTGTCGCCACAAGTTGCTGATCCGTGGTCTAGTGGTAACACACTTGACTGTCAATCCAGGGGTAGCAGGTTCGATTCCCCGCCGCAACACTATAGTAATACTATTTGTCTACCAGGAGGGACGTTCAATGGGGGGTCCCGTGAGACAGTGCTTCACACTGGTGCACGTTAAAGAACCAGGGTTACATTCTGTATGTGCACTTTGCTCCAAAAACCTAAACCTCCCTCAAAAGAGTACCAACTCATATCACTGCCGTTTGAAGCGATGCTTAAGGTTAAAGGCCTAGTTTAAGGAATGCTTGACATGACAATCCCCTGCTGTGCATCTCCTGCTAATGCACTGATGTCACAGTAGGGGCCAATTTCCTGTTTATGAGTTTATTGGCCCAAGGCCATTTAGGGTCACCACAAGTGGCGGATCCGGGGTCCAATAGTAACTCACTTGACTGTCAACCCAGGGGTATCAGGTTCGACTCCCCGCCGCACTACTACACTTATACTTATCGTCTCCCGGGAGGAACGTTCAATAGGCATCCTGTGTAACAGTGTTTTATACTGGTGCCATTTAGGGTCCATTTCTATAATATAACCTCTAAAACTGCACAGCAGAATATTCAGATCAGAGATCTGATAAGACAATTAGGCAATTAGATTAAGATCAATACACAGAGGTTGTGTACAATACACGCTGTTGTTGTTTTTTTAATTTATTTATTTATTTATTTATTTATTTATTTATTTTTTGGGGGGGGGGGGGTGGCGGGGGTCACTTAGAGAAGGATTAAACTGGGCCATTAGGATAGACGGTAGACAAAAAATAAACTTGTCCAGTCTGTAAATCCATAATGCCTTGTAAAATGGACGTGAGGTAGTCCTGTGATTCTTTCCTAAAATCATCATTTTTTTTTACTGTGCTTCTTTTAAGCGTTACACTAGATCAGCATACACATAAACCCCACGCTATTTATTGAACGTTGGCCTTGAAAATAAACATGGTTCAAAACAGTTACGGCACCCGCAACCCTCGGGATTGAAATTGTACACTCGCCCTAATACCCTTATCACACTATACGAAGACCAGGAAAACCGCACTACGTTTTTTAACATGATTGTTCAAAGTCCGCTCACGTCCTTCACGTCCATTAAGATCGAACCACGTCCTTATCGATGTCTAATGCGTTCCTATTACGTTGACTAAGTTTTGAGGGCGAAGTGGGAATGTGGACAAGTGTGATGGGGCATAATTATGCGCTCGTGCATAATCCCAATCACTTGTTGTTGTTTTTGTGCCGTTACTATTTCATATCCCACTGTTTGTACTGCTACGCTCACTTCGCCCATTCTTAATCATTAAAAATGTTTCTTTTACAAATCTGGGTTTAATAGTATGGATGAAAAGTTAAGTAAAAGTAAACGTCCGGTCCGAGCAGTTTTTCTTATAAATTCATTGTTATACATGTACACACATCAATAAATTTCAGTCAATATTGTTATTTGCATAAGTATCGTAGGTTCATGCTATGAAAGAACGAGAAAAATCTGTAACAGTTTTTTCAGAAGCATCATCCATCAAGCATAAATCAAACATAACACATAAATAAAATATTCATACTATATATATATATATATATATATATATATATATATATATATATATATATATATATATATATATATATATATATATATCACAAATACATCATACGTCATACGTTTTACGTCATAACACATAAATTTAATATGCATACTACATATATACATCACAAATACATCATATGTCATACATGCTACGTCATACATAAATGAAATATGCATAATACATATATACATCACAAATACATCATACGTTATACGTGTTTCGTCATATATATATACATCACAAATACATCATACGTCATACGTGTTACGTCAAACATATATATATCACAAATACATCATACGTCATACGTGTTACGTCATACATAAATTAAATATGCATACTACATATATACATCACAAATACATCATACGTCATACGTGTAACGTCATACATATATTCAACACAAATACATCATACATCGCACGTGTAACGTAATACAAATTTACATCACAAATACATCATACGTCATACGTGTTACGTCATACATAAATGAAGTATGTATAATACATTTATACAACACAAATTCATCATACGTCATACGTGTTTCGTCATACATATATTCATCACAAATACATCATACGTCATACGTGTAACGTCATACATATTTACATCACAAATACATCATACGTCATACGTGTAACTTCATACATAATTACATCACAAATACATCATACATAACACGTGTAACGTCATACATATCGACATGATTCAAATACATACATATTCAATAAACAATACCATACATTGGCCCGATTGTTCAGAGCTTCGTTAAAATTAACAACCTGATTAACTTTATCATTGTTAACTTTCAAAGGTGATAAAGTGCTCATATATTTAATCAAAACAAGTACAGCTGAAACAGTTGTCTCACCGCTTGTTAGGAATACTACAGATCATAAGTGTATCTGTGAAACTTACAGAGCAATATTGACTTGAAATTTAACAACGATGACGTTAATAACGTTGTTAACTTTAACAAAGTTCCCAATGTATCTTAGACTACATAACAAAACGTCGTGGAGTCTTATGGGAGAGCATATACACATATAGACTACTTATCAACTGCTGAATACTGTAAACCTAACATCATGTCTAATAACATAAACTTTCATTTGGCTAGACAATTAGTACATATTTACGCGCACAATTCATGAAAAAACACCAATTCTGTAATGAGTTTATCATTATTGGTATCATCCAACTTAGAATTTCGTCTTAAATCATAGTTATTGGCAAATAACGTTTGTGTATTACTTTATATTACAACAGAATCATACTTATCTTCAATGTCCACACTATCGCTAAGTTCACAATACATTCAAAACTCAAAGCCGTTGGGACCTCCAGAATGACTTCGAGATTACGAGCATTCGAGAACCCTTCAAGGCGTTTATTTAATAAATAGCCCCAGGTTACACAAACAAGTTTATAAAAATAACCAAAACATTAAAAAAATCGACATAACCAGAACATCGAGACAACAGAGTTCGACATAGTGAGTTTCCACGGTATATTCAGTTTCTGTCAATGTGATTTCTTCTATATTGCTATTAAACTGTGACATTTCAGGCAATGGTTTTAACAACTGAAAATGTGTGTTACAGTTATTATCGTCAGTCAAACTTTCAGTTAAAAATGCATTTAACAAGTAAACTCCAATAAAAAAAAATTAAGACAGGATTCGGTTAGTTATAAGCATCTCCTGCACGTTGTGCACGATTTCAGCAGCTTACTTTTTTGCTACTTACAGTACTAACAAATAGGTCCAGGAAAAAATCACCCAAACTTGCTTACACGCCCACATTTCTCGAAACATCTAAAGTCCCTTAAAACTTGATTAAGCTTAGCTCACTGATTTTGTTGTTAAATTTATTAAAGTTTGTGTAATATTCACATTCTTACGAGTTTTTGGAGTTTAAAGGGAAATTATTTTCTTGATTATCATGATAAAATAGCTTTTACTTAGAAAAACCACTCACACAAGTACGCACGCACGCACACAACACGCACGCACATACACACACACGCACACACACACAACAGCCAATCACACGGAATATGTTGCATGATTAAATTGAATGAAAACAAAAGCTAAGAAAACTGTAACGAAGCCATATTTTTAAAGTTCGCCAAGCTAAAATTAAATGGAATGTGTAAAAAAATATTACGAGTATTTTTTATAACATATTTGCACTGAAGCTATGTATGTGTTTGTTTAATATGACCATACAAACAAGTTCTATTATTTTTTTTCGAAATAAACTAGTTTTTACCACAAAAAATCTCGTCTGTGAGTGACAAAAAAGCATTAATATTTTTCAGTGATAGTTTTAATATAAATTATACAAATAATTTTGTCTACCTTTCTTGAAAGACAACATCATTTTCTTTACATTTGCATAGAAAAGCATGTCTGAAATAGAAACTTGCTTGTCCAGTCATCAGTATCTTTTAAAGCTGCACTCTCACAGATTAATCGTTTTGCCAACTGTTTTATTTGTTGTCTTTGAATGAGCTATTTTTGGGGATAAATGTCTAGAAACCAGTGAAATAAGAAAGCTAACAAAAATCAGATCGCAGGTGTTTATATTTACGTCCTAAAAGTGATGTTTTATGGCTTAAAGCATTACACAATACTACTTATAGGTTGAGGTATCAAGGTATTACTCGATTAAAGCATTGTGATTCTGAAACATTTTGTTTTAAACATGTCAATCTGTGAGAGTGCAGCTTTAAGTGCGATATTAAAACAAGCGCATGTATATGTATAAATACATTGTTTTTATAATGACGTTTACAAAGGGAAACTCATTCAAAACTCAGGTTTCAATATCGTATTGTAACTTCATCTAAAGCAGGGATTATTTCGATGAAAGTATTACAACTTAAACGTGTAACTATCATATACACAGATTATTTAAAAATAAGGTCATTCAATTGATTTTTTTCTCATTGAAAAAATCATTTTCTAGTAAGATTATTCGTAAACATGGGCTCTAAATTCGCTTATGGAGTTCAACCAAGTTAGTGTAGATATGGCAATGACGTCTTGAAGAAGTAATTTGAACGAGCATATATTTTTAGTAATAACCCTGTTTACATTAAACAACACCAAGTCTTGTGTAGTCGCAGTAATTGCGAAAAATCCAAGCTTTCCTGGAATATATACGGCTTATTTTAAAGCTGCACTCCCACAGATTTACAGTTTTTACAACTTTTTGTTAATTGTTTGTCTTGGAACGAGCAAATATTTGCATAAATATATGCAAACCAGTGATATAAGACTGCTGACAAAAGATCAGATTGCAGACTTTCATATTTTCGTTCGAAAATTATTGTTTTATGGCTAAAAGCGTTACTAACGGTTTAAGAAAAATGCATAAAACATCAAAAAAAAAGTTTATATAACAATCTGCGAACTTATGTTTTGACAGCAGTCTTGTATGACTGGTTTCCATGCACTTTCGCATAAATTGGCTCGTTCCAAGACAAAAAAAAAGTTGTCAAAACGTTCAATCTATGAGAGTGCAGCTTTAAAAGATTATGGATAAGCTCTTCTTAGTTCTTACCGTGACCTCACATGAAAAAAGATTCAGCACAATGCATTTTGGCGTACCTCTCTTTTATTTACAGTCGAACCGCATTGGCTTGAACTCCCGCAGACCGGCGGAAATACTTCGAGTCTCGGAAAATTCGAGCCAAGCGGGAGCCCTTAAAATGTCGTGATATGTTAAATTATATACCAATATTTGAGTTTACTTTGTTCAAGAAGGCAGAATACATGATAATTCCGCATATAGCATGTGACAAGGTAAGCTATAATGCTGAAAGAAGGCATAATAATTCCGCATATAGCTCATGACAAGGTAGCTATAATATTGACAGAAGACATGATAATTCCGCATAAAGCACGTGACAAGGTAAGCTATAATGCTGAAAGAAGGCATAACAGTTCAGCATAAAGCTCGTGACAAGGTTGCTATAATGCTGACAGAAGGCGTGATAATTCTGCATATAGCTCGTGACAAGGTAGGCTATAATGCTTAAAAAAAAGCATAATAATTCCGCATATAGCTCATGACAAGGTAGCTATAATACTGACAGAAGACATGATAATTCCGCATATAGCACGTAACAAGGTAAGCTATAATGCTGAAAGAAGGCATAATAAATCCGCATATAGCTCATGACAAGGTAGCTATAATACTGACAGAAGGCATGATTATTCCGCATATAGCTCGTAACAAGGTAGCTATAATACTAAAAGAAGGCATAATAATACCGCATACAGCTCGTGACAAGGTAGCTATAATACTGAAAGAAGGCATAATAATTTCCGCATATAGCTCGTGACAAGGTGAGCTACAATGCTGAAAGAAAGCATGATAATTCCGCATATAGCTCGTGACAAGGTGTGCTATAATGCTGAAAGAAGGCATGATAATTCCGCATATAGCTCGTGACAAGGTAGCTATAATGCTGACAGAAGGCATGGTAATTCCGCATATAGCACGTGACAAGGCAAGCTATAATACTGACAGAAGACATGATAATTCCGCATATAGCACGTGACAAGGCAAGCTATAATGCTGAATGAAGGCATAATAATTCCACATATAGCTCGTGACAAGGTAGCAATAATACTGACAGAAGACATGATAATTCCGCATACAGCACGTGCCAAGGTAAGCTATAATGCTGAAAGAAGGCATAATAATTCCGCATATAGCTCATGACAAGGTAGCTATAATACTGACAGAAGACATGATAATTCCGCATATAGCACGTAACAAGGTAAGCTATAATGCTGAAAGAAGGCATAATAAATCCGCATATAGCTCATGACAAGGTAGCTATAATACTGACAGAAGGCATGATTATTCCGCATATAGCTCGTAACAAGGTAGCTATAATACTAAAAGAAGGCATAATAATACTGCATACAGCTCGTGACAAGGTAGCTATAATACTGAAAGAAGGCATAATAATTCCGCATATAGCTCGTGACAAGGTGAGCTACAATGCTGAAAGAAAGCATGATAATTCCGCATATAGCTCGTGACAAAGTGTGCTATAATGCTGAAAGAAGGCATGATCATTCCGCATATAGCTCGTGACAAGGTAGCTATAATACTGACAGAAGGCATGGTAATTCCGCATATAGCTCGTGACAAGGTAAGCTATAATGCTGAAAGAAGGCATGATAATTCCGAATATAGCTCGTGACAAGGTAGCTAGTATACTAGCAGAAAGCATGACAATTCTGCATACAGCTCATAACAAGGTAAGCTTTAATGCTGATAGAAGGCCTGATAATTCCGCATACAGCTCGTGACAAAGCAGAAGGCATTATCATTCCGCATTTAACTCGTGACATAAAAACCTATTTTGCGAACAGAGGGAATGGTCGTTCTGTATATATTTGTTTATGGTATTTTCTGTTGGCAGGAACATCTATATATATCGTACAATTATAGAATTATAATTATACATGTATATATGTTTATGCTTAACGGCTATTATTTCGAACATGATATCTTAAATATTGCCCATTTGTTTTCCCTATCAAAATAGACAATATATCCAAGACAACATAAGCTAGACTTCCTCACAATTTTGAATTTCAACAATAATACTTGACACCACAGACACGACTAAACATCACAGGCTACTTCTCGTTTCAAAAGAACAACACGTATTAGGTACATGGCTTGTTATTTATATTGGCAGCATATATACAGATCAATTGAAAAAGTTGTACTCTAGTTGAACTGTGACAGATGGAAGTCAAATCAAATGGGTGCCGCTTTGTCGAATGTGAAAACTTCAGAACACTGTTTCCCCAAAACACTTTTTTCAAACGACAGATTAAGTCATAAACGAAGCACACCACACATAATCGGGGTCGCATGAATCATCTGAATTCATAATAACATATTTCACTAATGTTTTCACACTACCTTTAAAAAAGCCTCTAGTTTCGAAATAACGCCGCCGACTACCTAAATTATCCTTGCGCGAACACCTTGTGTTCCCACTAATATTCCTACCCCAAACGACAAAATATCGAACAGACGACCAATCGACTATTTTGAAATGGTAAACATATATTTAAACGAACGCCATTGGAATCCTCAAAAAGTATTTTGATGTCCATTATTTGTTCAAAGCATACATGTACTTAAAGATGCACTCTTACTCCCAACTAAGATTTACCACAATTTATACATTTGATTTGCTATACCAAAAATGATGAATAAATGCAAAAAATAATGAAGGAAATCAAGTTTAATTTAAAAGAAAAAGACTATACGAGACTATAGTAGACCATAATAAATGTTTTAGCATTCACCAATCATATAACATTTTTGTGTCTTCAGCTGTTAAAAACAACGTTACAATCTTGTTATCAGTAACTTATATCTTCCATAAATGTATTATTTAATAAGTAGTTAAAGGTTTATCAGCCAAAATTGATGTTTGTCATACATGTGTATGTATTTATTTTGAATAAGAGTGTCACTTTAACTTAACCCACTGACTTGTTGGTCCATTTTAATCAGTTGATCGATATCGGTGTCTTTTATGGTAATGTATATTAATAACGTTCAACCATTTTTTCAAATATTTACATCAACAGACATAGTGTTACAATGTAAATATCATAAACTTTTTGTTCACACTATATTTGAATCACTTTAAAACAATATATCATGATTATAAATGCATAATGATTAAAAATTTGTTCAGTCCATTAGTTTGGTAAATAATTGCAGTCGAAATCCGTTGGCTCGATATTGCTTGGCTCGATTTTCTCGTTGGCTCGAACTTAGCTCGATATTCGCCTGGTATTCCGAGCCAACGGGTTTTGACTGCATGCTATTTTCAGTATGTTTTTATTTGCTGTTCGGAAATGATTCTAAATATGATCTTCGTGACTGTTTGTAACATGTCATGCATAACAACCATAGCATTCATAAAAAGGGTATGAAAAACAATTCGTGTGAAACGATATTACTACTTGTTGCAATGATAATTTAAAAGCATCACCAAAAGTCCAGGTGAGTGTGCTGTTGTTAATATTTTTAGAAGTGATATTCTATTGATTTCAATATATATTGTATTCTTTGATTCCGTATACTGCCAAACAAATACTAGGGATATCTATATTGTACATGACCATGTGTGTGTGTGTGTGTGTGTGTGTGCGTGTGTGTGTGGCGTGTGTGTGTGTGTGTGCATGCATGCGTGCGTGTGTGCGTGCGTGCGTGCGCGTGTGTGTGTGTGTGTGTGGCGTGTGTGCGTGTGCGCGTGCGCCTGTGTGTGTGGCGCGTGTGCGTGTGCGTGTGGTGTGTGTGTGTGTGTGTGTGTGGCGTGTGTGTGTGTGTGTGCATGCGCGCATTACTCCCTTGATAATAGTATTGTCAATGGTCAAACGCAAATTGTGTCGATTGCCAATAATTTTTGAAACTTGCTAGAAGCACAATATGAAAAATGTCACATATTATGCTCTAACGTCAATTACGGTAAGAAGCGTTATTGACTATTGAATTATTTTAGCCTTTGATTTACAGAATTCTAATCATTTTACAATTGCATATCTGGCAGTCTTTTTTTATTAAAATGAAGTAAAATAACTCAGAAACTGTAGACGTTTTACCGATGTTAGTTAAAGTATAATTTATTCAACACAAATATCAGACTATAAGTATCTTCCATGGCCGAGAGTGTAAGATAGGTTCATTCCGACCCGAGCGTAGGGTGTTTTGCGGAAACGAGGTTTACCGAGTTTCCGCAAAACACCCTGCGCGAGGGTCGGGATGAACCTATCTTATACGAGCGGCTATGGTAGATGCTTTTTCTCCCACCTCAGTTAAACAAAATTAAGTAAAAATGTATTCTTTGCTGGAACTCTTTTTTGCTTAGTGAAAATAATTGCGTATGGATATGCGATAGCACGTGGTTGTCATGGATATACGCGCAGTGATCAAGTTAATGTTAATAGTCAAATCGGTCTTTTTAAATAGTTCTCAGGAGAATGTAGCATTATTTCTTGAATGTTGCCTGAAAACTGTTTTATGGTGACATCTGAAGCGAGAAATAATTAATTAGCGTTCTAAATATTACCATAAGACAAGATTTCCTTGATGCTACTGACGACAGTCTTCAACAAGGGAGGTAATTACAATGTGGTAAAAGGAGCATTTTATCTTCGCCCGTGGGCAAGATAAGAATATCTAGCATGGTTAAATTATTGGATCTACTTATCTGAGGTGGGAGAAATTGAAATATCAAATGTCATACGACTATAAACATGATATAATAAAGCGGATTAAAAGGAAATCACGATTTAAAATGTTTCTCTCCGGATAGTTATACGTACAAAAATAAGCTGCAGAATGAACACTTTAGATGATAAAAAATGTATCAACAAGTTTTAAATGTGTTAGAATATACTATTTCAATGCATCCTATTTAGACAGGGATTTTGGTTTAGCAAGGTGTAGAAAGATATGAAAGGTTATCTGGGGGGAAAAGGGAAGGGATGGGGGAAGGGAGGATGGATTGGGAAAGGGCGAAGGATCGACATAGGGGAGGGATTTGGGAAAGGGAGTGGGATGGGGCAAGAGAGTGGGATGCAAAAAGGGAGAGGGATAAGGAAAAGAAGAGGGAAGGAAAATGGAGTGGGATGGATTAAGGGATGGATAGGAAAACGGGATGGATAGGGAAATGGCTCGGTAAAAAAGAATAGATGGGGGAATGGTGAGAGAAGGGGAAAGGAGAGGGCTGGGGAAAGGGGGGTGGTGGTGGGCAAGGGAGAGAGATGGGGAAAGGGTGAGATAAGGGGAAAGGAGAGCGCTGGGGAAAGGGAGGGTGGTGAAAAGGATGGAAAAAGGGTGAGAGAAGGGGAAATGGTTCCGGGTGGGTTAATATGGTGTTGATTTGTTAAGGGGGGAATGGGGAAAGTGAGAGGAATTGAGAAAGACAGGGAGATGGTGACAGGGATGGGGAACGGGAAAGGGATGAGAAAAGAGGATTTATGGGAAAAGGGATGATGAGAATTATAGGGAGAAGGATGGGTAAAAGGACAAGGGATTGGGAAGGGATGAGTGACAGGGAAAGGGATTGGATGGCGAAAGGGAGAGGGATGGTAAAGGAGGGTTGCGTGGGGAAAGAGACAGGGATCAAGAAAGAGAGAGGGATGTAAAAGGGAGAGGGATGGGAAAGGGGTAAGGGTGGGGAAAGGATGGGGAAATGGGGAGGAATTAGGAAATGGAGAGGGATTCGAAAAGGGGGAGGAATTCGGAAAAGAAGCGGAATGGGGGAAATGATGTTGATCAGAAAAAGGGGAGGAATGGGGAAAGGGACAGAAATGGATTAAGCGAGTTATGGGGTAAAAGAGAGGGGTAGAAAATGAAAGGGATTGGGAAAGGTCGATGGATGTGGCAATTGAGAGGAATCGTGAAAAGGTGAGGAATGGGGAAAAGGATATGGATGGTTAGGGAAAGGGACTGGAAAAGACAGAGTGATAGGGAAAGGGAGATGGCTGCGAAAAGGAAGAGGGATGGGAGATAGAAGAGTAAATGGTGAGGGGTGGGCAAACATAAAGTTGGAGGGGGAAAGGGGGAAATGGGAAAAGGAATGGATTTTTGAAAGAGAGAGAGATGGGGAAGGGATTATTATTATTATTATTATTATTATTATTATTATTATTATTATTATTATTATTATTTGGTTCTGCATATTTACATAATGATCGGTCAAAAAAGTCCGGAGATTGTTATTAGGAAAGATATCGAGTTTAATTTGAAAGAAATGAGCATAAAACACGGTATTTCTACCTTAAATATTTAAGCATTCACCGATGTTTTAATATGTTAGCGCTTTCCGCTATTTAATTCAAGGTTACAAGCTTGTTATCAGCAGATAATGTTTTCCATGCAATATTAAATAGTAGTTAAAGGTTTATCAGTCAAAATTAATGTTTGTTATACATGCTTATGTATTGATTTTGAATAAGAGTGTCACTTTAAATCGCATGTTTACAAACGTTTAAACATCGTGAATAAATACAAAGGTTATATTTGGACATGCGCAGTAGATGAAATGAATTTACTTCATTGTTGGTTTTGAAGATCAACAAAATAAAGGTAAATATAACTTGTATTTCTTTATTGAGAATTGCTTGATATAACCGACATTAAAAGCAGTTTTTTGTGGGGGTGGGGATAATAAAATAGCACATTTGAACGATCTTTAATGCTTTTCTAAATTAGAACAAAGATCACTACTTTCGTTTTGAAAATGATTCGTATCTAGACAAGACATTTTATTTTTGTCTAAGGTCAAATTTTTACTTGCTCGTACTGAATCTGTACGTTTTCATTTGAATAAAACAGTTAGCTTATAACAGTGATTCATATATTAGTTTGTTTACATAGATGGAGGTACCCGGAAAGAAGCGTGACCCTGACCTTGACAAGGGTTCCGCTGACGCCACGGTCTACTGCCAGCCGTGTGAAGAAGGCGGTAAACGCGCTGTGGCCCAGGGCTTCTGTCAGACCTGCGAGGAGTACATGTGCGCTCCCTGTGTCGAATACCATAAGAGATTGAAGATGTCTAGGAACCACATTTTGCTGTCCAAAGATAGGATGCCCTCCTTCTACCCGACAACGAAAAAATCAGCTATCGCCGACACGGATTATTGTAACAACCATCCGAAGGAGATGATCAAATTTTATTGCCCGACCCACGGAGACCTTGGCTGTGGTGATTGTGTCGTACTCGACCATCGCAACTGTAAAGTTGACTATATCGCTGATGTGGCTAAAGAATTCGTCACTGGAAAATCATTCAGAGAGCTGGAGCCATCGATTAAACGAGCTAAAGATATTTTATCCGGGTTTATAAGAAACGTCAAGGAGCTCTTTGGTGATGTCAAAAACCAGTCGAAGGTTGAGATAGATAAACTGCGGAAGTTCCGTGCAGAAATAAACACTTATCTAGACCGGCGCGAGAATGAGTTGCTCGACAACATCAAGAAGGTTAATACCGAGGATGAGAACGCGCTGTCTGCACTTAAGACCGATTGTGAGTTGACGAAAACCGGACTTGAGGCCATGAGGACGGAACTTACTTCCGGTGACGTCTCGGTCAATCAGCGGTACGTGGCATCAAGGAGAAGCCAGAAGGAGCTACGGAGAATTTATGATAATATGGAGAAGATGGCTGATAGGATGAACGCCCGGAAGTACCTGTTTACTAAGGACGCGGACACGGAGCGGCTACTGGGTTCGAAAAGGGGCCTTGGAACACTTGACGTTGCGGGAGAGTTTCGAAAGAATAGTATGTTTAAAAATCACTTTACATATTTAAGTATCACTTGACTCTAAAAAGGATAGCCTTGTAATTTTTTGAGGAAAACTCTATGTAATATCTCAATAATTTGTCCTTCTACTTATATTGAGTTCTTGTTCAAAATGGCCAAAGCTATTACTTAAATTATGACAGAGAAGTTTAACTTAAACTAAATGAAAACGTTTTAATATAAATTACTGATAATAAATACGTTTTTGCTGCAATCAATTCGGTAAACCCGCCTGGGCAAGTACACTGCAAGTACACTGTAAACAAACATAAATGGGCCTCGACGCGAATGCCAACGCAGCCCGTTTTTCCCATTCGGTATAAATTGGAATTTATCATAAAATCCATAGTTATTGGGCTTACTGTTAGACTATGTACATAAGCGTATTTGTAGCAACATTTTTACAGTGTCATTTAAATATATTTCAAGGTTTTCACAACACTCCGACCTTTTCTATCTAAAACAAAAAGAACTTTGATTTATATGTATTTTTCTGTTCGAAATACTATCTTTATGACTATTTTTACGGTTTTATAAAGGTGATCAGCTGACTCAAAGTAATGGTAATGCCCATTTTTAGTGCTGTGTCTTATATGCCCAACATTTGCACACCGGGAAAACATATCAACGGGATGCACATTTGGCCTTGGGGTATGTTTTTGACGAGTTTATATGACAATTGAGAAAAGTAAAAAAAAATCAATAAAAATCAAAAGTTATAAATAATTTGCCAAAACATTTCAACAGATTTTTTTTTATATATCAATGCGTTACTTTTATTGTTTTATGTCGAATATTCGAATTAAGACCCCCAAAATAGAAACACACGCTGGGACATAAGGCAAATTTGCCTCCGAAAGAAAACAAATGCATGTTTGCACTTATTTATCCCTGGGGTAAATCTTGTCACAATAATTTGGCTAAAATATCAAACTGACAGAAAAGACGTGTTAATAATGTGTTCATAAGATATACGGGGAAAATCGTACAGTGAATTTGTTTGCAGGCGTACTTAAGACGGGAACATAAAAATGATTATAACTCAACTTGTCAAATATAGCTTTTGGTGCTCACTCGGTGAATGTTATTGTATATTACACTAAAACCAAAAACACCTCTTTATCATTTATATTTATTACAGGGTGGCCGTGTCTTGTTTGTTTAATCTAAATTTTCTCATTGAAAAAAACACTTAAAATTGAAGCTGCACCTTTTTAAAAAAGGTTTAAACCATTGTCGCATTTAAGTTTATAAGACGAAAGTGAAAAAAAAAATAATCTAGTCCATTATTGTGTTCAGTTCCAGTTCCTGACCTATCTACTGTAACATGGAAGAATGGAGCAGACATCCACGTCAGAGCGCCACAAGGCCAGGAAACCTGCATTATTACCGGCCTCGCCCTGCTGTCTCCCGGTCTCTTCCTTCTGACTGACCACGGTAACAGCTGTGCCAAACTGGTGGACGCCACCACCCGCGCCGTCACGTCCCGACTCGAACTGCCAGGCGGGCCCTGGGACGTGTGTGCGCTTCCTGATGACCAGGCCGCTGTCACTCTCCCGTTTAAGTCCATGATACAACTGATGTCTACGAAAGGAGGGCAGTTGTCGCGTGGAAAGGAAATTAAAGTATCATTTGGGTGTTATGGTATTGCATACTACAACAATAGACCCGCGTATTGAAGTGATGACATTGGATGGGCTTATTACCAGTAAATTTCAAACAGTGTATGGAAGACAAACTTTCAAATGCCCATACTACCTGACTGTGTCAGCTTCCACACCACCGACCCTGTTCGTGTCTGACTACACTGCTGACACCGTCCTCCAGCTGTCTCTAGACGGGAAGGCCCTGCAAGAGTACAGTGACAATAAGCTCAAATATCCCAAGTCCGTGGTGGCGGTAGGTCCGGGTCAGCTGCTCGTGTGTGGGAATGGTAGCCACAACATGGTGCTGCTGACGGAGAGGGACGGCAAGATGGTGGAAATACTTGGACATAAGGACGGACTGTCTAAACCCTACTCTGTGTCCTTCTGTTCCGACACACGTACGATAGTTGTTGGGATGTACACGATTGACTCACTGAAGGTATTTAATCCAAACTGACAGTGTTTCTTCCTTTGTCGTGATTGATGTTTCTAAGGAAGAAATTACCATGCATTAAATGATATGTAAACAAATGTAAAGTAAATGCAATGGCATTTATTTTACAATTTAAGCTTGCAGTTTTGATTTGTTGTAACCTTGTGTTATCAAACTGAACAACCTTGATATTAAATGACATGTAAAATATATCGAATAAATATTAAGTGTATTTTGCAGATATGTTTTATTTAAGCAAGAAATAGAAAAACAAATTAGTGCTAATTTTGTAATAATATTATAACATTTTTTCAAGTAACTATAAAGGATGTTTTCAATGGAAATTTCCAAGTGAAAATCTAGCTTCCATTTGAATGGTAATTATGATAAAAAGATTTTAGACCTTCAAATTTAAGGTGACAAATAAAATGTATTTACATTTTTATATTATTCATCTTGAAACGTTTGACTAAGTGATTTTGCCTTTTTGTTTAAAATATATTTAATCATGGCATGAAAATAACCGAAAATTTAATTTAAACATTTGGATAAAAATGATTATTAACATGGCCATCCTTAAAAAATTGAATGTTTGCTGTAACGCGACCGACTCACGAAATTACCGCGACTCAACTTTTTTTTTAGGCCCTCCAGGACGAAATATTTTTTTTCGCATCTCCGAGCGTACGGAAAATAATCTTTCCGCTCATTATATTTTCTTTCCGCTCATTATTTTCCTTCGGCTCATTTATATTACGTCATGCGGTTGACTTTTGTTTTTATCGACAAAATGGCCGACGAAGGCGAGCGTGTAACCTTTGCGGTTACAGTTATCGAGAAAAAAAGGGGCCTGAAACCATATTCCATGCTCGAAACTCCATTAGAAAATTCAGCACAAACGAGTCCTGGTTTGATGTCTTTTCCGCTTTAACTGAAAATGTCGCAATTGACCCTGAAATAGATGAACATTTTGAGAAAATTGCGTCGGTGCAGGTGTCCTCGAATCTGGAAAATCCTACGCAATTCAGTCCAAATACTTACGATAAAATAAGTGTCTTATATGACTTTGACAAGACTCTGAAGTATGTCACGATCACAATTAAAACTACACCACAACAGGAAGAACAGTGTTCAGCTTCTGCACCAGCACTTCAAGCCCAAAATCCAGGTTTACAACACATTCATGGGTCATGATTTGTACATGATTTCTACAGCATTTTGGTCCCTCTTGCTGTTCTCAGTTACTGATAGGAGTATGGAAACTTTATAGAACTGGTAAACAACTCAGGATGACTGAGATTGCCCAGGAACATTGTGAGTAGGTTTCTAAAAATGTTACTCAAACAAAGCCAATAAACAAAAATGATGCAATGCATTAGACTTTATTAACAGGAAACTTATTTTGGATGTTCATTATAAATACCAAATTTATTATTATAATGTTCTGTAACTATTTATATTGTAATCCTAAGAGTTTGTTGTACAACTATGTAGACACACTGATGAAGTATCTAAGTCTGTGTCCATGGGATCTGTGTCAAGCAATCTGAAATGATAAGAAACTTATTTACTGAGTAATTTAAGGCACACAATGGGAAAAAAATCCCTACCTACCTATTCACTGTAAAAATGATGGGTAGCGTTACAGCAAACATACAATTTTTTAAGGATGGCCCAAGTCTTAAAGTGTCGGTTGAAACATCCTGTAAATATATGTTAGCTGACTTGGCTCTGTTATAATGTTATAGAACAACACTGTATTCTAAATGTTTCGATGAATTAATTTGTAGGGGTAAATAAACGTCTATTTTCTATATCAAGCAATAAACAATGAAAGAAACACAATGGCATGCCTCCAATATTAATTAATTTCAGGTCATCTTTTCAATCAATCTGATAAGTGGTTAGACTTCCATAGCAATTATTTTCACAAGGGCTTCATTATGGTAACTAGCAGGCGTCAACTGGACATTCCGAGAACCGCTAGAATGATCGCAGGATGGCTCAAAACCCGGCCGCGTCAAACAAGCAGACGGTTAAGTATGGTAACAGAGGCTCGCCTGCCAAGCGCTCAACATCAAAACGTACGTTTCGGGAAAAGGGTACTGGTTCTGTGGACTGCAGTCACTTCCATCTCATGTCACTTATGGCTTTTGAGAATTAGATTGAAATGAAACTTTACACATTTGCGACTCTAATATAAGAGTAATTAGAACACCACTGAGTTTGTTTCAGCTAAACAAGAAGTGTTTGAGGCTAATTTTCCCCTTTTGGTTTACCGCTTGTTGTGCATATGCTACAAAGCAACAGGGATAAATGCAAAAATAATTCGCTAACGTAAGCGACCATAGCATTACGACGCATGACATGTACTTGTACGTGTAGCTACGTGTATATGTGAATGTTGCAGTTGAGCTCAAAATTCGTTTGCTGCGAACTTCCCCTTTAACCATATACTTGTATCCTCGCTGATTATCATATAAATCACGTCTGTCATTATATCACACGTGCAAAGTACATATACCTTGATGACATTTTTGAAATTGCAGATAAGCATTCATTAATTTTTATATTAATCATAAAAAAATCACCTTTCGCGCATGTTTAAAGGTCCGCCTACTGTCACTCTTTCAATACACACAACCTGCGTATATTTTGCGTTGTCAATGCATCAGCCAATGAGGTTACATTTAAAGTTAGTAAGACGACCTGAAGTTATTTCTTTATGATTATAAAACTCGCTCGATTCGATCACTCCGCCCATTTGTATTCATAAATAAATACCTTATGTCATCAAACTATTACATAGAGTGGTTCTGAATGGATCGGAAGACAACCATTTTAAACGTGTATATAAGTTCCTATCCGTGTTTGAGTAACTTGTTCTGGAATTAAACGAAATCGATAATATAGCTAAAAGGGTAAGGGATAAGAATTCGTTGGGGTAAAAAGTAGTTAATACGAGATTTAAACGTGTTAATATGGTGAAATAAAGTTCTAGTCAAAGTTATGAAAACTTAAAGGGTGTCTTCTTTCAAGAAAAAATTGATGTAGCACATGTCAAGCAGCCTGTAAACACATGTACATCCGTATGTGTCTTCAAAACTAGGCTTCCAGCTTTAAGTTGAAGCACCAAAATTCTGACCTCGAATTCAGAGAAGAGTGTTTGCTTCGAAATATATATGTGCGATGTCATACAGCATAGTGTTGCTTATTTTCGCACTGGACAGGTCATACAATAAAGAATACGATTTGTTGATATAAAGGCCACGGGTTAACGTACTGAGGCTGAGTTTCAGTTTGCCCACAAATAAATAGAGGTGATTATGCTATATTCAGGCGATTTGAGAACCAGACCAAGCCGGAAAACTTTTGTGTCGATTATTGTGGGATTTTGGCCAACTTTGCAATGCAAGTTGTTTAAAAGAATTTACGCGTGACCATGTGACTATGGTGACCTATATAGGGTGGTAGGGGTATGCAACCTATATTGAAGAAATGGTTTTAAAAAAAATTCGGACTAAAAATATATTCTCTGGTCGGAGCATGCATTTTCCGACCGGAAAACTTTATTCTGCAGCCGGTGAAAATGTTCCAGTCGGAAACCTCTCTCTGCTGTCCGGCTAACTTTACACGCATCTCTAGAAAATAGAGTTTTTCAATCCTACCTTAAAACTGCACAAGCACAAATTGGCAGTTTTGACATATTTTTATTCATATGCATCTTGGAATGAGCTGTTTTTGCGAACATGTAAGATAAGAATGTTGTAAAATGGTCAGATCTCAGTTATGCATATTTACTTTTGTGAGGCATAGTGAGGCATTGTTAACGAGACAAAAGAGAAGGAAGTAAAAAGCAAGCAAAAACATTGCGATGAAATAATAAAAACATAAATAAAAAAATAAACTGTAACCTTTCCATATTGGACATACGCTATATAAAAAATGAACTGTTATATATGTTTGAGATACTCAAGAGACGCGCTTATCGAAATTGGCAAATTCCTTTCGTAAACAAATACAAACATCAAACATTAAGTCATGTCGGTCCATTTTAACATTCTGTCAGTTCAAACTTTGGGTAATTTCGGTCGATGTTCAGTTCTAACATTGCGTCATTTACATGACCTATATTTTTGCGTTTTCACTATAGGATGCAAACGGAATGCAGTACGTTTTATAATGACGTTAAAATAGAATTACTTGCAGAAGATTAATTGTTTTAATAACGATATTGCTATTCAAAATGCACAATCATGGAATCGCTTGCGTATCTTTATCTTATCTAACAAATTATATTTTGAATATGACATTATATTTCCTTACTAAAATTTCATCACTCTCATATTGAGACATTCCAGCCAGTTTATCATTCAAATATTGTGTCATTTCGGACCATTTATCATGGTAACATTGTGTAATTTAGGACCATTTACAATTCTAACATTTGGTTATTTTGGACCACTAGTCATTCTAATTTTTGTCATTTCCGACCATTTACCATTCCAACATATTGTCCTTTACCATCCTAGCAATGTGTCATTTCGGACCAATTATCTGACAAACTAACGTCCGAACCGGATTAAATCATTAAAGAACAAGTGAGAAAGGCACCAGCTAGAGATGGGCGTACAACTGAACCGATCGTGCAAGACAAAGAGTTCCCTCCCTTACCTTCAATTATTTCCTCCAAAATTGTTAATGTCCGACCTTAAACCATTCTAACATTTCGTTATTTGGGATTATTTGCCACATTGTGACATTTCGGCCGATTAACAACTTTTATATTGGGTGATTTAGGCACATTTACCATTATAAGATAAGGTCCAATTTGCGCATTTACCGGTCAGATTTAGATATCTTCCTAAAAGACCAAATTAATGTTGTAAAATAATTGTAAGTCCATGTACCAAAATCAATGGCTTACATATAAAGATTCTAATTTTTAGATCTTGGCGATCCTTAGCAAATTTTAAGGACATGCTCAATGCTGATAAGATTAGTTTAGATTAGACACACGAATCTGCGGCGGGTCCAGGAATTAAAGTTGAAATAAAGGGGACATAAGTAAGGGCTACAACCCATTGCAAGTGCATTTTGGGCGTTTTCTATTACTTTGTTCTCCTAGATGTAGGGGGCGGGGGTGGGGGGGGGGGGGGGTACCGCCTGCGCGGTAATCTCTTACTTCTTCAGAAATGCGCCTTATATGAGCGTTATTGAGCGTCATTAATACAACAGCTGCAAAAGCTTTTTGATCTATCTACCGCTGTTCATCTTGCGTTTTATTTTTGAGAGAAACAAAATGTAGAGAATAATCAGCGTTTGCTTTCTATCAGGATGAATAACTCCTCTCCTCATTCTGCCTAAGGATGTAACAGTTATTTCCCTTGTTCGGATATGATGATTACTCATCATAAGCATTTTGCGCGCTTTCCTCTTAAACTCGACCTCTGATGTTGAATCGGAGAAAATATTTAGTCACATAATTGATTCTTAGAAACCCGCTCAGTGTCTTCATAAAATAAATAGAGTTATCATAAATGAGGTTCCGAATGACACTGAATTATTAATAAAATAATACATGAGGTTATTCACATATATAAGTTGGCGCGTTCAGGTTACGGCTGTGGGGATTTATTAAACAAACATTATATGAATTCTTACAAGGATACAACTTATAAAGTATTATTTTGTTTTATAAATATTAAACAAATTAACCGTCCATACCATATATATAATAAAAGAGATTGTTAACCTACATTAACTCGAGGCCTCGTGTTAGTTAATATGGACTTCATTATCATTTAAATCAGTTTGCTACTTAAATTTCACAATGACATTGCATGATGTATTGTTAATGCGATTTAAATGGTAATAGGCATTATGAAAATTGGCAAGCTTTGTTATATATGTATATGTATTTATGAAATTCCTCTCAGTGTTTTAAAGCTGCACTCTCACAGATATACAATTTGTACAACTTTTTTTTATTTTTTTGTCTTGGAAAGAGCAAATTTTGCAATAAAAGATTGCTGACAAAAAATCAGATTGTAGTTTTCACATTTCCGTTAGAAAAATATTTAAAAGAAATTGAGATCTTAAATTTTGTCAGCAGTCCTGTATAACTGGTTTCCATGGATTTTCGCAAAAAAAATGGCTCGTTTAAAGACAAAACATAAAATGTTGTAAAAATGGCATATCTGTGAGAATGCAGCTTTAATGTTACACCATTGGGATCCTTATGTATTTCTTGTATGCATTGTTTGTTGATACCATACTTACCTTTACCCACTGACTTGTTGGTTGGTTGGGTTGGTTAGTTGGATGATTGGGTTGGTTGGTTGGTGGTTGTTTGGTTGGTCAGTTGATCGATACATGTTTGATAAATGCATAATAATATCTTTTAACTCATTCTTGAAGTATTTACATTAACAGGCGTAGTGTTAATATGTCAATATCGTAAACTTTGATACAATATTTCATGATTATAAATGTATAATGATTAACAATTTTGTTTAGTCAATTAGCCTGGTATATAATTACAGTCGAAACCCGTAAGCTCGATATCGCTTGGCTCGATTTTCTCGTTGGCTCGAACTTGATGTAAAGGACCGATTATGATTATTTGTTTGTAAGCAATACCGCTTAGCTCGATATTCGCAAGGTTCGAAGTTTTTCCAAGCAACGGGTTTCGAGTGTATGCTGTTTTCAGCATGTTTTCTCTTGCTGTTTTAAAATGACTCTAAAAGGTGTTTGTGGCGTGAGTGCATTCTTGCGTGCGTGCATGTGCGTGTGTGTGTTTCTATATATGTTTTAATTATATTGATTGCCAATATGCTTTGAAATTTGTTAAAAGAAAAATATGTCGCAAATAATGCTCTTTCGCCGTAAGAAGCGGTATTGAACATTGAAGTGAGTTTAGCCTTTGATTTACAGAATTCTGTGCGCAATCGATTATCTGGCGGGTTTTATTATTAAAATGAAGAAAAATAACCCAAATACTGTAGGCGTTTTACTAATGTTTGTTTAAATATAATTTATTCAACACAAATATCAAACATTGTAAGATAAATACCACACTACTATAAATAAGATATAATGAAGCGGATTAAAACGAAATCAGACCTTATAATGTTTCTCTCCGGATAGTTATACGTGCAATAAAGCGGTAATATCAACACCTTAGATTATAACAAATGTTTGAACAAGTTTTTAATATGTAACAATATACTTTGCATCCTATTTAGAAAGGGAGATTGGTTAAGGAAGGTGTAGAGGGATATGAAAGGTTTTCTGGTGGAAAAAGAAAGGGATGGGAAACGGAGGGGATATAGAAAGGAGAGGGACCAGGGAAAGATACAGGGATGGGGAAAGATAAAGTGATGGGGAAGGGAGAGGGATGGGGAAAGGGAGAAGGATGGGGTAAGGGAGAGGGATGGGGTAATGGAGAGGGATGCGGAAAGATAGAGGGATGGGGAAAGGGAGAGGGATGGGGAAAGGGGGAGGAATGGCAAAGGGAGAAGGATGGGGTAAGGGAGAAGGATGAGGTGAGGGAGAAAGATGGGGTAAGGGAGAGGGAGTGGGTAAGGGAGAGGGATGGGGAAAGATAGAGGGATGAACATTGGGGTGGTGGAGTAAGGGAATTAGTGGGATGGGGAAGGGAGAGGGATGGGGAAAGGAAGAAGGATGGGGTAAGGGAGAGGGATGGGGTAATGGAGAGGGATGCGGAAAGATAGAGGGATGGGGAAAGGGAGAGGAATGGGGAAAGGGGGAGGAATGACAAAGGGAGAAGGATGGGGTAAGGGAGAAGGATGAGGTGAGGGAGAAAGATGGGGTAAGGGAGAGGGAGTGGGTAAGGGAGAGGGATGGGGAAAGATAGAGGGATGGGGAATGGGATAAGGATAGGGAATGGGAGAGAGATGGGGAAAGGGAGAAGAATGGTGTAGGGAAAGGGATGGGTAAAGAGAGAGGGATGAAAATTGGGGTGGGGGAGTAAGGGAATTAGTGGGATGGGGAAGGGAGAGGGATGGGGAAAGGGAGAAGGATGGGGTAAGGGAGGGGGATGGGGAAAGATAGAGTGATGGGGAAAGGGAGAGGGATGGGGAAATGGGGAGAATGGGCAAAGGGAGAAGGATGTGCGAAGGGAGAAGGATGGGGTAAGGGAGAGGGATGGGGTAAGGGAGAGGGATTGGGAAAGATAGAGTGATGGGGAAAGGGAGAAAGATAGGGAAAGGGAGAGGGATGGGGAAAGGGAGAAGAATGGGGTAAGGGAGAAGGATTAGGTAAGGGAGAAGGATCGGGTAAGGGAGAGGGATTGGGTAAGGAAGAGGAATGGGGTAAGGGAGAGGGATTGACAAAGGGAGAAGGATGGGGAAAGGGAGAAGGATGGGGTAAAGGAGAGGGATGGGCAAAGGGAGAAGGATGGGGAAAGGGAGAAGAATGGGGTAAGGGAGAGGGATGGGAAAAGGGAGAGGGATGGGGTAAGGGAGAACGATGGGGTAAAGGAGAGGAATTGGTAAAGGGAGAGGGACGGGGAAAGATAGAGGGATGGGGATAGGGGAAGGATGGGCAAATGGAGAAGGATTGGGAAAGAGAGTGGGAAGGGGAAAGGGAGGGAGATGGGGAAAAAGAGAGGGATGGGGAAAAGGAGAGAGGTTTTGGAAAGGGAAGGAATGGGGAAAGGGAGAGGGATGGGCAAAGGGCAAAGGAGAGGCAAAGAGAGGGGGTTTGGCAATGGGAGAGTGATGGGGAATGCGAGTGGGAAGGGAAAAAGGAGAGGGATGGGGAAAGGAGAGGGATGGGGAAATGGGAGGGATTGGGAAAAGAGAGTGACGGAGAAAGGGATCGGTAAAAAAAGGAGGGAGATGGGGCAAGGTTGAGAGGATGGGAAGGGGAGAGCTCGGGAAAGGGGATGGGGTTAAGGGAGAGGGATGGGGAAAGGGTTAGGAAAGGGGAAAGGGTGCAGGGTGCGCTCATGTGGAGTTGAGTGGTTATGGGTCAATTGGGGAAAGTAAGAGGTATTGGGAAAGAGAGGGAAATGGTGTGAGGGATTGAGAAAGGGATGGAAAAAGAGGAGGTATTGGCAAGGTGTGATGAGAATTATAAGGAGAAGGATATGCAAAAGGACAAGGGATTGGGAAGGGGATAGTGACAGGGAAAAGGGATGTGGATGGGAAAGGGAGAGGGACAGTTAAGGTGGGTTGTGTGGGGAAAGAGACAGGGATCAGGAAAGAGAGAGAGAGGGATGGAAAAGGAAGAGGGATGGGGAAAGGAAGAGGACCGGGCGTGGGACAGTTGGATCGGGAAATGGTGAAGAATTGGGAAATGGATCGGGATTCGAAAAGGGGGAGGAATTTGGGGGAAAAAAACGGAATGGGGGGAATGAAGGTGATGAGAAAAGGGAAAGGAGTGGGGAATGGGACAGAAATGGGTAAAGTGAGAGTGATGAGAGGAAAGAGAGGGATAAAACAAATAAGAGGGATTGGGAAAGATCGATGGATGTCGAAATGGAGAAGAATGGTGAAAGGGTGAGGAATGGGGAAAGGGATATGGATGGTTAGGGAAATGGACTGGAAAAGACAGAGTGATAGGGAAAAGGAGATTGGTGCGAAAAAGAAGAGGGATGGGAAAGGGTGATAGAAGAGTAAATGGTGAGAGATGGTCAAACGGGAGGTTGGATGGGAAAAGGGTGAGAAATTAGGAAAGAGAGAGAGATGGGAAAGGGATTATTATTATTTTTATTATTGTTATTTGTTTTTATTTGTTATTATTTTTTATTATTATTATTATTATTATTATTATTATTATTATTATTATTTATTTTTTTTATTTTATTTTTTTTATTTTTTTTATTATTATTTTTTTATTATTATTATTATTATAATTATAATTATTATTCGGTTCTGCCTATTAACATAATGATCGGTCAATAAAATCCGGAGATGTTTATATTAGGAAAGATATCGAGTTTAATTTGAAAGAAATTAGCATAAAACACGATATTTTTACCTTATGAGACTAAAATAGACCAAAGTAAATATTTAAGCATTCACCAATGAGTTAATATTTTAGCGCTTGCCGCTATTAAATTCAAGGTTAGCTTGTTATTAGCAGATGATATTTTCCATGCAATATTAAGTAAGTAGTTAAAGGTTTTTCAGTCAAAATTAATGTTTGTTATAAATGCGTATGTATTGATTTTGAATAAGAGTGTCACTTTAAATCGCATGTTTACAAACGTTTAAACATCGTGAATATATACAAAGGTTATATTTGGACATGCGCAGTACTTAGATGAAATGAATTTACTTCATTGTTGGTTTTGAAGATCAACAAACTAAACGTAAATATAACTTGTATTTCTTTATTGAGAATTGCTTGATATAACCGACATTAAAAGCAGTTTTTTGTGGGGGGTGGGGATAATAAAATAGCACATTTGAACGATCTTTAATGCTTTTCTAAATTAGAACAAAGATCACTACTTTCGTTTTAAAAATGATTCGTATAGACAAGACATTTTATGTTTGTCTAAGGTCAAATTTTTACTTGCTCGTACTGAATCTGTACGTTTTCATTTGAATAAAACAGTTAGCTTATAACAGTGATTCATATATTAGTTTGTTTACATAGATGGAGGTACCCGGAAAGAAGCGTGACCCTGACCTTGACAAGGGTTCCGCTGACGCCACGGTCTACTGCCAGCCGTGTGAAGAAGGCGGTAAACGCGCTGTGGCCCAGGGCTTCTGTCAGACCTGCGAGGAGTACATGTGCGCTCCCTGTGTCGAATACCATAAGAGATTGAAGATGTCCAGGAACCACATTTTGCTGTCCAAAGATAAGATGCCCTCCTTCTACCCGTCAACGAAGAAATCAGCTATCGGCGACACGGATTATTGTAACAACCATCCGAAGGAGATGATCAAATTTTATTGCCCGACCCACGGCGACCTTGGCTGTGGTGATTGTGTCGTACTCGACCATCGCAGCTGTAAAGTTGACTATATCGCTGATGTGGCTAAAGAATTCGTCACTGGAAAATCATTCAGAGAGCTGGAGCCATCGATTAAACGTGCTGAAGATCTTTTATCCGGGTTTATTAGTAACGTAAAGGAGCTTTTTGGTGATGTCAAAAACCAGTCTAAGGTTGAGATAGATAAACTGAGGAAGTTCCGTGCAGAAATAAACACTTATCTAGACCGGCGCGAGAAGGAGTTGCTCGACAACATCGAGAAGGTCAAGACCGAGGATGAGAACGCGCTGACTGCACTTAAGACCGATTGTGAGTTGACGAAAACCGGACTTGAGGCCATGAGGACGGAACTTACTTCCGGTGACGTCTCGGTCAATCAGCGGTACGTGGCATCAAGGAGAAGCCAGAAGGAGCTACGGAGAATTTATGATAATATGGAGAAGATGGCTGATAGGACGAACGCCCGGAAGTACCAGTTTACTAAGGACGCGGACACGGAGCGGCTACTGGGTTCGAAAAAGGGCCTTGGAACACTTGACGTTGCGGGAGAGTTTCGAAAGAATAGTATGTTTAAAAATCACTTTACATATTTAAGTATCACTTGACTCTAAAAAGGATAGCGTTGTAATTTTTTGAGGAAAACTCTATGTAATATCTCAATAATTTGTCCTTCTACTTATATTGAGTTCTTGTTCAAAATGGCCAAAGCTATTACTTAAATTATGACACAGAAGTTTAACTTAAACTAAATGAAAACGTTTTAATACAAAATTACTGATAATAAATACGTTTTTGCTGCAATCAATTCGGTAAACCCGCCTGGGCAAGTACACTGCAAGTACACTGTAAACAAACATAAATGGGCCTCGACGCGAATGCCAACGCAGCCCGTTTTTCCCATTCGGTATAAATTGGAATCCATAGTTATTGGGCTTACTGTAAGTCTGGGTTCCAAGGCAGAAAAATGTGAAAAATAAGGAAATTTACTGCACCCCTCTGCTATACAAAATAATTTGGTATCAAATTGTAGGTTAAAGTCTATAGATTATGATAAGTGCGTTTGGCCACTTGGGGGCTCTCGCGAAAAGGAAATATCCAAGATGGCGCCCAAGATGGCCGCCATTAATTGCCATTTCAGTAAAAATACTATGTTCGAATAGCTATTTTCATTAAATAAATAAGAAAAAATGTTCACATGGATATTACTTTTCTCATAATGTACTTCAAATTGACATATAACCTTAAATAAGTCAAGGTCATTGTCAAGGTCATTTTCAAGGTCAAAGTATAAAAAATGCCCTAAAATTCTATTTTTCCCGTTCACTTTTCTTCTTTTTTAATTCATTTATGTTAAGTGTGTGTCAAAAAGTGCGGGCAGAATTGTAAATTGTATGTTCCTTCATTTAAAACAATATTTTAGGATATAGCTTCTATATTTTTTGAAAACGCCAAGGGTTCATACTATAATAGCATGCCAAAGGTGGTCGCAAGATTGCTATTGCTGTAAGAGTCTTATAGCAAACTGTGCTAGTGTTACTCTGAAAGTCTAAATGCATGGCTTGTATCTATTAAATTGTGTGCTTTATGTTGACATATCCATCTGACCTCTACCATGTCAAGTTTAAGCTTATTTCAGCCATTTCAAGGTCATGGTCATTTCAAGTTCAAGATATGCAAAATAACTCAAAATATGTTTTTTTATATACTTTTTTCCATTTTCATTTCAATTTACATTTAGTATGTGTCAAAAGGCGTAGACAGAATTGTTAATTATATGTTCCCTCATTTAAAACAATTGTTTAGGGTATAGCTTTTTTATTTTTTGAAACCGCCACCGCCAAGGATCATACCGTTAGAGTGTGCCAATTAAAGGTGATCGCAAGATTGTTATTGCTGAACGAGTCTTATGGCAAGTTGTGCTAGTGTAACAGTCAATTAATATGTATATCTTAATTCATGGCATGTATCAATTTCATACTGTGCTTCATGTTGACATACTTATCTGATTGCTTCAAGGTCAAGGTCAGTTCAAGGTCAAAATATATTGAAACACAAACTGTTGAGAATATTGATATTTTTGCCTTTTTATTTTTTAAATTTTGTTAATTAATTCGTGTTTGCAGAAAAGTAATTGATAGTTTTCTCTATTTTGATCTCTGTTCAGTTACTTTTGAGTGAAGTGTTTTAAAGATGATATGGAGACAACTAGGGGTCGTCCTTGTACATGTTACCCAAGGCAGTTACAACAATTTGTTGATTCCAAGAGATTTCATTATTAGTACATTGTAACTGTTTCATTTTTAAACATATGTGCATACGAATAGATGTTAACTATTTTATAAAGTAGTTCACATTGAAATACAAAATTAAGCTTTTCAAAATCAAAGTCAAACTCATTTGAATGTCATTTGAATGTCAAAATGCAAATATGTTCAATATCGACGTTGTTATTATTTAATTTATTTATATTTTGGTTAAATTTGATCTAAAAACGTCTATACATTACCAAAATCACCAAGCAGTTTTAACCATATAGTTAATATATTTCCCATTTTAAAAGTCAAGTCAACCAGAAAATGTCCCTTCTTGAGCCAATTTAAACATGCTACATGACATATATTTTTATGAGTCCCATGTAAGCACATCCAGCCTTTTCAAGTCCATCAAATGTTTTGCCAACTTAATGTATTGATATCATAATCCAAAATCAGTTCGTTCTAGATATAATACCTGCTAAGCAGGCCATAAAGTGTTTATATAGAAGCCTACTGAATGCCCGACACCCCATTATGGCTCATTTTGTGCCCTTCTAAGCGCCAAAAAAAGAATCCACATGACACAAAAGGTCCCCAACAGCCCTCTGAATGATTGCAATAAAGCCCATTTTGTACCTTTCTTACTACAGAAGGGTTCGTCAAGAGCTCAAAAATCACTATTATGGTAACAGACAAACGCTTTCATTATCAAATAAACACATACGGGCTCTACGAAACCCAAGCCAGTGGTCATTCAACCGTTTTTGGGCTGTAACCTAACCAAATCTTCCAGACCATCATCACACTATGGCTGTTCGCAAGTCCACTTTGTGTCCAATAAACTTTTTTCATTTCTGATATCTGCCAACTATAGACCGTATGAAGCCAATCGAGTGTCAAGTGATCCATAAAGTTGCCATATTCAAGACCATGTAGGTTCTATACGAGCCGAAACAGTACCAGTACCAGTGTATAGTCAAGCATATCAATAGGTTAAAACTCAATAGGTCTATAATTAAGTAGGTTCAATTATCTATCAAGTCAATTGTGACTACAATAATGCTTATTTAGAGCCAAACATACCCATGTGTAGCTCTAATTAAGCCTACTAAGTGTCAAGCAGACCACATTTGGCAACCATTAAGCCCGTTTAGATCCAAACAAACCCATGTGAAGCTCTAAATAAGCTTACACAGTACCCATTAGGCCACATTTTGGCAAATATGAAGCCAGTTTAGATAAAAACAAACCCATGTGCAGCACTTAGTAAGCTTGCCCAGTGTGAAATAGACTCCATTTTGGAAACCATAAAGCCCGTATAGATCCAAGCAAACCCATTTGAAGCTTTAAATAAGCATACACCGTGCTCTTAAGACCACATTTTGGAAACCATTAAGCCCATTTAGATAAAACCAAACCCATGTTCAGCTCTAAGTAAGCCTACTCAGTGTCAAATAGACCACATTTAGAAACCATTAAGCCCATTCAGAACCAATCACACCCATGTGAAGCTCTCATTCAACCTACTCAGTGTCATAAAAATACACATTTGGCAACCATTAAGCCTATTTAGAGCCAAACAAAACTATGTGCAGCTCTAAATAAGCTTACCCAGTACCCATTAGACCACATTTTGGCAAATATGTGCAGCACTGAGTAAGCATTCTCAGTGTCAAATATACCCAATTTTGGAAACCATAAAGCCCATTTAGATCCAAACAAATCCATTTGAAGCTCTAACTAAGCATACACAGTGCCCATTAGACCACATTTTGGCAAATATGTGCAGCACTGAGTAAGCATTCTCAGTGTCAAATGGACCACATTTGGGAAACCATAAAGCCCATTTAGATCCAAACAAATCCATTTGAAGCTCTATGTAAGCCTACTCAGTGTCAAATGGACCACATTTTGGAAACCATAAAGCCCATTTAGATCCAAACAAACCCATGTGCAGCTCTATGTAAGCCTACTCAGTGTCAAATGGACCACATTTTGGAAACCATAAAGCCCATTTAGATAAAAACAAACATATGTGCAGCTCTAAGTCAGCATACACAGTGCCCATTAGACCACATTTTGGAAAATATTAAGCCCGTTAAGATCAAAACAAACCAATGTGCAGCTGTAAATTAGCATATAAAGTACGCATTAGACTACAGTTTGGCAAATATAAAGCCTGTTTGGAGCCAAACAAACTCATGTGCAGCACTGAGTTAGCCTACTCAGTGTCAAATAGACCACATTTTGGAAACCATAGAGCCCATTTAGATCCAAACAAACCCATGTGAAGCTCTAAGTAAGCATACACAATGCCATTAAGACAACATATTCGGAACGATATAGTGTATTTAGAGCAAAACAAACCCAAGCAAGACACATAACAGGAGATTCATATTTATATGATATGATATATTTGTCCAATGAAATCGGAAGTTTGTTCTTCGTTTTAAATTAACTTGTATATCCTATAAGTTTTTTTACGTATTTGACTAGTTTCCCTTCATTCCACATTTTTATTCAAAACATTCGACCACCTTTAATTAAGAACTGCTTTCTCTTTACACATTAGTATAAATTAAATAAAATGAAGTAGAAATACAGAATTTGGCAATATTTTTTAACCAAACTGAACTTGAAATATCTTCAAAACGATAAAACTAGTTTATAGATTGGCAATCTCTAAGAGTAAGGTATGTATTAGTGTATCATCAACCTTATATATATTTCAATAATTAGTGTAGATGGTGACCAATTTGTTGTCAAGGAAAAATGTCATTAAATATCATGTATATAAGTGAATTGCTTATTTTATTTACTTGACTCAAGTTACTCTATGGTTAGGATCCGCCTACTGGTTACCGTTCAGATTTCGGAGTTATTTTATAGACGAAAACAAAGAAACACTCAAACAAGGTACAATTTTGTGTTATGACCTTATAATAACCCTTTTATATATATATATATAATATATATATTCATGATATTTAGTTCTGCAATCACACGTTGTAAATGAACATGCGATAGTAAACTTTAAAAAGAGAAGAAAATAGAAAATAGACTTAATATCTTAAAGATACAATTTTTTTGCGTATTTGTATTTTGACCTTGAAATGAACTTGAACTTGACATTGAAGAGATCATTCACGCATGGTAACATGAAACACATTATGAAATAGATGCATTCAATGCATTTAGATATACTATTGACTAAGACTTAGAGTGTAACACTTGCACAATTTGCCTTATTATTAAGACTCTTACAGCAATATCAACACTTTTGGCACTCTGTAATAGTATTAAATCTGCACCTATTCAACAAAATCTAAAACCTTTACGTAATTAATATGTTTAAAATGTAGGACGATACAAATTGCAGTTCTGCGGCCTCTTTTTGACACAAACTACACATAAATTAAAAAAAAAAATCAACAATATTGCAGGAAAAAAATCAATTTTTCGGGTACATTTTATTATTTGACCTTGAAAAAAATGACCTTGACCTTGAAGTAGTTAAGGCTGTATGTCAATTTGAAGAACATTATGAGAGGAGTCATATCCACGAGAATGTTTCTCCATATATTCAAACATTACATTTTTACCGAATTAGCAATTTATAATAGCCATCTGTTTTTATCATTTTTTGCTTATTCTGAATAGTGACTGTTTGTACGCCATTTTGAATATCTCCATGGAAACAGCATATAGGGTGCATTCAAAATAAAATATTGAAAGAACATACATAGCAGTTCATTTTGGTATATAAATAAGCTTGATACACATTATCATTTTTAAATAATAAAAGAAAGAAGCCAGTCCGATAGTGTATTTTTCTCACAATTTACATTTTGACCTCTAAAATGACCTTGACCTTTAAAATATAAAAATGTAAATAAACTTAAATCTGAACAGTAGTGAGTGTATGTATATATTTAAAAGTGATTTGGTTTTAATATTTACTTTCAAAATATCTTATCAACCTATTATTTGATTATTTCTCATATTACAAATTTTGGCGGCCATTTTGAACGCCATCTTGAATTTAGCGAATTCGCAAGAGCCGCCATGTGGCCAAAGGCACTTTTCATTAACAATAGACATTCTCCTAACACGACATATAAAAATAATTTGTATAGCATGCCGGACACTTTTTTCTCAAAAAATGAGGACTTGGAACCCGGACTATGTACATAAGCGTATTTGTACCAACATTTTTACAGTGTCATTTAAATATATTTCAAGGTTTTCACAACACTCTGACCTTTTCCATCTAAAACAAAAAGAACTTTGATTTATATGTATTTTTCTGTTCGAAATACTATCTTTATGACTATTTTTACGGTTTTATAAAGGTGATCAGCTGACTCAAAGTAATGGTAATGCCCATTTTAAGTGCTGTGTCTTATATGCCCAACATTTGCACCCCGGGAAAACATATCAACGGGATGCACATTTGGCCTTGGGGTATGTTTTTGACGAGTTTATATGACAATTGAGAAAAGTAAAAAAAAATCAATAAAAATCAAAAGTTATAAATAATTTGCCAAAACATTTCAACAGATTTTTTTTTATATATCAATGCGTTACTTTTATTGTTTTATGTCGAATATTCGAATTAAGACCCCCAAAATAGAAACACACGCTGGGACATAAGGCAAATTTGCCTCCGAAAGAAAACAAATGCATATTTGCGCTTATTTATCCCTGGGGTAAATCTTGTCACAATAATTGGGCTAAAATATCAAACTGACAGAAAAGACGTGTTAATAATGTGTTCGTAAGATATACGGGGAAAATCGTACAGTGAATTTGTTTGCAGGCGTACTTAAGACGGGAACATAAAAATGATTATAACTCAACTTGTCAAATATAGCTTTTGGTGCTCACTCGGTGAATGTTATTGTATATTACACTAAAACCAAAAACACCTCTTTATCATTTATATGTATTACAGGGTGGCCGTGTCTTGTTTGTTTAATCTAAATTTTCTCATTGAAAAAACACTTAAAATTGAAGCTGCACCTTTTTAAAAAAGGTTTAAACCATTGTCGCATTTAAGTTTATCAGACGAAAGTGAAAAAAAAAATCTAGTCCATTATTGTGTTCAGTTCCAGTTCCTGACCTCTCTACTGTGACATGGAAGAATGAAGCAGACATCAATGTCAGAGCGTCACAAGACCAGGAAACCTGCATTATTATCGGCCTCGCCCTGCTGTCTCCCGGTATCTTCCTTCTGACTGACCACGGTAACAGCTGTGCCAAACTGGTGGACGCCACCACCCGAACCGTCACGTCCCGACTCGAACTGCCAGGCATGCCCTGGGACGTGTGTGCGCTTCCTGATGACCAGGCCGCCGTCACCCTTCAGAAAAAATCCATAATTCAGTTCCTGTCTACGAAAGGAGGACAGTTGTCTCTTGGAAGGGAAATTAAAGTATCACCTGACTGTCGTGGTATTGCGTATAACAGCAATAGATTATACGTGTCTTACTCATCAAACCCGCGTATTGAGGTGATGGCATTGGATGGTCATATTTTAAGTACATTTCAAACAGTTGATGGAAGACAACTTTTCCAATGCCCAATATATCTGACTGTGTCAGCTTCCACACCACCGACCCTGTACGTGTCTGACAGCACTGCCCACGCCGCCCTCCAGCTGTCTCTAGACGGGAAGGTGCTACGAGAGTACAGTGACAAGAAGCTCGAATATCCCAAATCCGTGGTGGCGGTAGGTCCGGGTCAGCTGCTCGTGTGTGGGCCGACCACTAACAACGTGATGCTGCTGACGGAGAGGGACGGCAAGATGGCGGAAATACTGGGACGGAAGGACGGACTTGCCATTCCCTACTCTGTGTCCTTCTGTCCCCACACACGTACACTAGTTGTCGGGATGTACGGAAATGACTCATTGAAGGTGTTTAGTGCAAACTGACAGTGTTTCTTTCTTAGTCATGATTGTTGTTTCTTAGGAAAAAATTACCATGCATTAAATAACCTTTAAACAACTGAAAAGTAAATGCAAAAACATTTATTTTACAATTTCAGCTTGCGGTTTTGATTTGTTTTTTTGTAACCTTGTGTTATCAAACTGAATAACCATTTATATTAAATGACATGTACAATATATCGAATAAATATTAAGTGTAATTTTGCAGTTATGTTTAGCAAGAAAAAGAAAAACAAATTAGTGTAAATATTGTAGTAGTATCATTACCTTTTTTCAAGTAACTATAAAGGATGTTTTCAATGGAAATTTCCAAGTGTAAATCCAGCTTCCATTTGAAATGTAAAAGTGATAAAAAGATTTTATACCTTCAATTTTAAGGTATCTAATAAAATGTATTTACATATTTTGAGTAATTACGTATCTTGAGACGCAAAATTGGTATTGCCTTTTTATTAAAATTGTATGTCATATTTCTTCATTTAACCATGTCCTGAAAATAACCAAAGATTTCACTTAAACATTTTAAATAAAAAATGTTTATAAACAAATCTTAAAGTGACGGTTAAGAAATCCTGTAAATATATGATAGCTGATTGGGCTCTGTATTTATGTTAAAGAATCACACTGTGTTCTTAATGTTTCGATGATTTGGTCCTAATAAACGTCTATTATTCATATCAAGCAATAATCAATAAAGAAAGGCAATGACCTGTCGCAAATACGAATTCATTTATGTTAGGGCCATCATTTAAATCTATCAGATTAGTGGTAAAAATTCCACAGTGGTTAATTTCATAATAGCTTCATTATGGCAGGTGTCAATGGGATAATCCGAGAATAGCTAGAAGGGTCGCAGAATGACTCATATACTTACATAATTTCCACCGCCCCGATAGCTCAGTGGTGGAGTATTCTCTTCGGGTGCGTAATTTCGGGGGTTGAGCCAGAATTCAGCCAATAGGCGCGGAAAGATCTTGATAATCTAACAAACAAGGATCAGTAAATTTGAGGCATTATCTGCAAAGTGGTTCTGATCGTCTGCTTTGCTCTCGTTTGGGGAACTGTAACACCGGGTAATAAATAACTATTACCAACATAAACGTCGTTGTTTGTATTCTGTAAAAATGAGTTTCCATGAGTTTTTATGAATCATAAATTGAGTTACTGTGAACCATACATTGAGGAACTGTGAATCGTAAATTTAATTACTGTGTATTGAATATTACTTAATATTGTCAAATCAATTGTAAAAACACGGAATGCATACCAACGACAATGCATGGCGCAATGAAAAACAAAAAACACTAGGTGAAATCTTCAAATCCATTATATTTTTAATTACAGTCGAACCCCGTTAGCTCGAACTCGTTTAGCTCGAATAACTCGTTGGCTCGATCTGGATGCTTAGGACCCATTTCTTTACACTCAGGAAAAGATTCCCGCTTGGCTCGAATTTTCTGAGGCTCGATGTATTTTCGCCGGTCCCTTGGAGTTCGAGCCAACGGAATCGATTGTATTGCGGATTTGAGTTGTGCAGGCTCTTAAACGTACCTCTCCGACCTGACTATATCCCTCTCATTTTTTCCAGCAGCAATTACATTGCTTTGGAAACAAACAAGGCTACTCATCCCTCCACCCTGGCTCTTTCTCTCTGATTTGCCTGGCAATCATAACATTGCTTTGAAAACAAACAAGGCGACTCATCAATCCGTCCTGGCTCTATCCATCTAATTTGCCTGGCAACCATTTGATTGCTTTGGAAACAAACAAGGCGACTCATCCCTCTGTCCTGGCTCTATCCCTCTAATTTGCCTGGCAACCATGACCTTACATAGGTAACAAGCAAGGCGACTCATCCCTCCGTCCTGGCTCTATCCCTCTAATTTGCCTGGTAACCATTGCATAACATTGGAAACAAACAAGGCGACTCATCCCTCTGTCCTGGCTCTATCCCTCTAATTTGCCTGGCACCCATGACCTTACATTGGTAACAAGCAAGGCGACCCATCCCTCCGCCCTGGCTCTATCCCTCTAATTTGCCTGGTAACCATTGCATTACATTAGTAACAAACAAAGCAACTCATGCCAAGAAATTCTATCCAATTTTCGATTAAGAAGGAAACCACTGTATGCCAGCATATACCTGATTTTAGCAGCATATGCATTATGTTCCATTCAGTGGTTTTGTGCTAAGGGTTAAAGGGCTGACTTGGTTCTTCATGTATTTTTTATCAACAGCTAATTCATTTCATTTAATGGCCATTACGACCAGCATGAAATTCAGGGGAGCAATGATTTTGGTCATTTTCGGAAAAATCTTTCTATAGTGCATGTTTCTTAGGTTTAACGCTTCATCTCATTTTGTTTATTACGACACTTGTCAAAAATAAAACAAAAATTTCAATAATAGTTTGTTATTAAGTATTGACATGATTTTCTTTACTATAAAAATATAGTTATTAATTAACTAAGCTAAGCATTACATCTTTAATATTGTTTATGAACAATCTCCTTGATAACAATATTTAACTATCTAAACCACACTCTTGAATTGTGTTTAAAGATTGAAAACATCAAGCACAAATGTACTAACTATATTTCTTAGTTCCCCAACAGCTAATTATTTTCCTCACGCCGGCCAAATCCTAATAGCCTCTTGTAGAACAATACTGTAATCAAGTCGTTTAATTTAACAACTTGATTATGGTATTGTTCTATAAGAGGCTATTAGGATTTGGCCGGTGTGAGGATGTATTTTGACCCAAATAGAATCACGAACCCCAGTCAAACTTATCGACTACCGGCTCAAAATGTTATGACTCATGTATATTTAATAAAATGATACCGGGGAGTCGTTTAACTGTGGATGTCGAAAATCTCCTTAAAGGGGCTGTACTCCGTATGATAAAATATCGAAAAAAAAAAAGAGAAAACTGTCAAAAACTGACATAAACTTGGCATCGATGTGTACAATGCATTGAAACTTACTAACTGAAGTACCACATAGTGTACAATGTATTTAAGTTGAGCAGTTATTTCGTAATTTCCTTTAAAAAGATTACTGGGTATGTCTACCAGGTAGAATTCATTTCTTATGCGTGATTGGCTAGTCGGTGTTATCACGTGATATTACCGAGGTACGTGTATAGCTTAATTATGTAATTAACAGAGTAGGCCGTCGTAGCTCAGTGGATACGACGCTGGACTGAAATTTTGGCGACACGGGTTTGAACCCGGTCTCCGACACAATTTTTTTTTACATTCTGGTACTTTTTTACAATTATGATATCACAGCGTAACACATTCCATTAGATAATTGTCCTGAGATTCATTACAGAAAAAAAAACTTTTTTTGGTGCGAATCTGGTGTACAGTCCCTTTAAGGGTCCATTGTACTTTGCGCTCATTATAAATAGATAAATGAAGGGTCTTCGCATTGATTCAAAAAGCTAAGTTCCTTCATTCGCAGCAACATATAGTTGATTAACGCGAGATTAGCAGCATCATTAGTAGTTATATGATAGTTAGTAGAAGGAATAGTAGTAGCTGTTGTTGTAGAAGTGGCAACACGGCATCTCTCCGCCCTGGCTCTATCCCTCTAATTTGCCTGGCAAACATGACCTTACATTGGAAACACACAAGGCGACCATTCTTTCCGTCCTGGCTCTATCCGTCTGATTTGCCCAACAACCATTATTTGTTCATTGCTTTGGAAACTGGCAGGCAATGCGACTCATCTCCGTCCTTGTCATATATCCCTCGCATTTCCCCAGCAACCAGTACATTGCTTTTAAAACAAACAAGGCGGCTCATCCCTCCGCCCTGGCTCTATCCCTCGCATTTGCCCAGCAAGCATTACATTACATTGGTAACGCACGAGGCGACCATTCTCTCCGTCCTGGCTCTATCCCTCACATTTGCCCAGCAACAATTGCATTGCTTTGGAAATGAATAAGGCAACTAATCCTTCCATCCTTGCCAAATCTCTCGCATTTTGTCCAGCAACCATTACATTGCTTTTGAGACAAACAAAGAATTCGAGTGTCCGAGACTGTATTAAAGCGGTATATATAAAGAAGTTGGTTGTTTGACTCGGCATAACAATTAGTGTAGTTTGACCTTTTTCGTGCGTATTATTTCATCTAGTGTAATTTTTGCAATTCAAGATGGCAGCGCCCTTGCGACAAACCAGCTACACTTTAAAAAATAGTGTTTTTTTACTGCTTTATCGTGTTCATGGGGTATTCTTCATAAGAAACAAGAGCATTGAAGTGTCTCCTATGATGAAGAAAATAATGAACAAAGGAAATAGGTAATTGATGAGGAATCACAGTCCTAATTTTTTTTGTCCGAATACTGTACATGTGTAGTTGAGAAGAATTATGGTGTTTTCCTAAACTGTCTGTTTCGTAAACTCTAAATCTTGACAGGTCCTTTCATAGACCATTTAAGCGCCCATTTTCTGGGGCGTGTGTTTTTAGCTCGACTATTCGAAGAATAAGGAGAGCTATCCCAGTCACCCGAGCGTCGGCGTAACCACTTAATTAAAGTTTTTGTAAGAGTTTGTGTACCACCTCAATATTTTCAAAGTCCATTGACATATGGCTTCGAAACTTTGCACACTTGTTCACCATCATAACCCCAACCTGTACACAGGAGGAGGTAACATTTTGACAGAATTATGCCCCTTTTTCGACTTAGAATTTACGTTAAAGTTTGCGTACCACCTCAAATATTTTCAAAGTCCATTGACATCTGGCTTTGAAACTTTGCATGCTTGTTCACCATCATGCCCCCAACCTGTACACAGGAGGTCACTGTAATGAGCATTTTGACAGAATCATGTCCCTTTTTCGACTTAGAATTCACATTAAAGTTTGGGTACCACCTCAAATAATTCAATTTATGGTAATATCTCGGCACATCATGTATTGCATTGAAATCTAATCTAACTGAACCATGCATGTTACTAAAACTTTTCAATCCATACACCGAAAAGCGGCGGAATAGTCGAGAGCGCTGTCTCTGTGACAGCTCTTGTTAATAATCAGATAAATAAATACTTTTGAAACCATTTTCTTCATATCTCATACCAAGTGGTCACAACCGGTTACGATTGCTTATCTGGCAGAACTTCATCCTACTGAGAAAATGACCCTCTTAAATACGAACAAGAGCTGTCACAGTATGTGACGAATGCCCCCGAATGTGACATTGACCTACAAACAAGGTCAGTACATGAAAAGTTGATCTTGCCTTTACGTGTCAAATACATATGGCAAGTTATTTTAAATTGCCTCTGAACATAAAAAATACCATCCATACTTGACAACCTACACTGTTATGTCCTTATATTCAGAATTCCCTTGTGAATAAACACTTGGTGTATCTTTCACCTAAGAGGTAGGGACATTGGTCTTGCACACGACACGTTGTCTTCGTATGTGGAACACATGTAGCAAGTGATTTTAAAATCTGTCCATACAAGGGAAAGTAACAGCCCTGACACGACAACCTATACTCTATGTCCTTATATGCAGCACTCCATTGTGAATAAACACTAAGTGTGACCTTGACCTTTGAGGTAGGGACACGGGTCTTGCACGCAACACGTCGTCTTGGTATGTGAAACACATGTGTCAAGTTTTTTTAAAATCTGTCCATACAAGGGAAAGTTACAGCCCGGACACGACAACCTATACTCTATGTCCTTATATGCAGCACTCCATTGTGAATAAACACTATGTGTGACCTTGACCTTTGAGGTAGGGACACAGGTTTTGCACGCGACACATCGTCTTGGTATGTGGAACACATTTGGCAAGTTATTTTAAAATCTGTCCATACAAGGGAAAGTTACAGCCCGGACACGACAACCTATACTCTATGTCCTTATATGCAGCACTCCATTGTAAATAAACACTAAGTGTGACCTTGACCTTTGAGGTAGGGACACGGGTCTTGCAGGCGACACGTCGTCTTGGTATGTGGAACACATGTGGCAAGTTATTTTAAAATCTGTCCATACAAGGGAAAGTTACAGCCCGGACACGACAACCTATACTCTATGTCGTTATATGCAGCACTCCATTGTAAATAAACTCTAAGTGTGACCTTGACCTTTGAGGTAGGGACACGGGTTTTGCACGCGACACGTCGTCTTGGTATGTGGAACACATTTGGCAAGTTATTTTAAAATCTGTCCATACAAGGGAAAGTTACAGAGCCGGACGGACGGACGGACGGACGGACGGTGCGATTTTAATATGCCCACCTTCGGGGGCATAAAAAGGGTGTTAAGCCTAATAATAAATAGTTCTTAGATGCAGACCATATAAAATGTATTAAAACACACATATACATGGTCATTGTACATTCCAGGAAAAAGACTGTAGCATGGTCAGTGCCTTTCAATCCAGAGGTATGATAAGATTTCTTTATATTTGACGTAAGGGCCTAAAAACAATATAAATTTAACATATAAGCTTGCGGAGATTTTATTACTGACTATTGTTTTTGATATATGTCTTAAAACTCTTCATTAAAGTGTATAGGAGCATAGCTAAGCCAGGTTTGAAGTCGTGTGGACGTTACAGAGGCAACAGTCTTATAACGAAAAGCTAATGCTTGAAAACAAAAACAAATACTTGTATTATGTAAAAGAGATTTAAATTTATTTATTATTTTGATAAAAGTACTAGACTGTAATCTTGGGCGATTTTTTCTTTTACCTTGGTGGCAGGTTTAACATATGTGTGCATCCGTTATGCAGATTTTCCATGTTAAATATGAATGTTAAATGCTTCTATAGTACCGTATATCTTGTATTGATCTTTTGTTTCTATTTTTAGGCCCAGGGAACAACTGTCAAAACCGGTGCTAAGAGCAAGATACGGTACTCGGACGGGGTGATACGTCGAACCAACTGGGTGGGCAATGTGCTTGAAGATACCATCCTGCAGATATTCGCCAATGGGGAGATGGATGTATTTGTAAACATAATCAAGGTGAAATGGTTATTGACATGATTATTATGACACATGTATAGTTTCATCGCATTCTTCAAGATAATTAAAGCACCCAGGGATTTCCCTCACAAACTATGCACATGTTTTGGACTCAATGTGCAAGCTAGGGATGCGCATTTTAAACTAACCATACATCCCTAGGACCCCCAAAAATTAATAAAACTTCCATTGATCGGAAGCGATGCATTAGGACCCAATATGATTTCCACAAACCCTACATTTATCAAGTATAACAACCACATTTAAGTTATGCCCAACTTAGTACTCACTTCTTCAAATTCTGTTTACTCACCTATTTACTTGTGAAAAATGAACATTTCAAAACAATAATAGGCTCTACTAAACCAAGGTAACAACATTAAGAATATGAACAAAATATTCCGATATTATGTTTATTGTACATATCATTAAAGCTATATTATGAAGAGACATTCTCATTCATCAGAGGTTTGATTATGATAAATCATCATCACTCTGGTGAACGAAAATGTGAAGAGATTAAATATGTGATGACATGATACATGTAGCTGAAAACTAAGGGTAAACAAAATAGAGTGCTCAGCTCAAGAGGGATGTAGCTTAATATAAAAGTTTAGTTTGTTTTGCACTATTATATTACATTAGCGCTTGAACTAGAGATGAGACTACTAGCCCTAATTGGCTTCTATGTTGTCCGATTACTGCACTCCCTTCTCATTAAGGCAACCCTGGTTCAATTCCCAGCGTGGGGGCATGCGAGTTTGGTATGTGGTCATCAAGCCAGACAATTGGGTTCCCCCAGGCACTTTGGTTTTCCCCCGCAACACAAAACCACACTCTAAGACTACATTGTGCCAACAAGAGTGATTAATATAATGTTGTATTAACTTGTTTCACCAACTTTGTTTAAAGTATGGAAGTATAAACAAAAAACTGGCTTCTTAGCTAGTATTGAACTCTCTCTCTATATATATATTGGCTTTGCAGGTTGAAGTTGTTCCAAGCTACTCTGCACTGAAGGTTTGGTGGGAGGCGAGCGGAGTGCAGGAAAAAGACAAACAAACTCAACAGCTCCTTGAAACACAGGCTGGCAAACTCAGGTGAGCATTGCTCCCAACATCAAGCCCGGGACTTTGTTAAACATCTAAATCAACCCTCGCACATTCAAATGAAGTATCTTGAAAGAATATATGATTGGTAAATGTATTGTACGTTATTCTTCAATGACAGTTACCGCAAATTACCCGTATTTTATCAGTGTATGTATACCATGTGACAAATTACGTCATACATGCTACGTCAGAAGGCAATATTTGGCTTAAAATATAGACTTAAAACTAAGATAACTTTTCTTTTACTTCACCATTTAAAAAGAAACAGGGCAGTCTATGCTGCATAAAGAGCCTCACCTTCGTTTTATTACCGGAGTTTGATAAGGTGATTATTTTCATCAAACACTTCGACAAACCTGTTTCACAAAATAATGTTTTGACAGTGCTCCTTCAGACGGCCGTTTTGTGAAAAGGGCTTTTAAGTGTTTTTAGAAACTAGACTCTCAATCAAACTCTGGTAAAAGACCAAAAGAAGGGCTCCGTAAGCAGCGTAGACTGCGTTGTTTCATTTAAAATTGTGAAGAAATCGTGGAGTTATCTTTGTTTAAAGTCTTCGTTCGAAGCAAAATGTTGCCTTCAGACATACCATTTATGACGTAATTTAATTAAATGCTTCCAGCAGATAATTTAATTGTTAATGAAATCGAAACCAATTCTCATCACTACCTTTATTGACAGATGAATCAGTATTAAAGATGTATTTTTATTGCAGGCACTTGTTACTTCAGTCTCAGGTGTGTGGGCAAGTGCCTCCGGTCGTGTTCATGAGGGATATCAGCGCAGCTCGCCAGAAGCAAATAGAGGAGCTACTTCATAACCTTGACACGGGGCCTCCAGATACGGAAACAGAGCTGGATGAGACAGAGCAAGACAAGCTTGAACAGCAGGAAGATTGGAAAAGGAAACAAGCATGGAAATCTACTGGGCATAGTAGTGATTTGGTGGTGAAACCAGGTGAAACTGATGTTGAAAGAATTGAGTTTAAGGACAAATTGTTTGATAATCATGAAGTTGATAGTAATATATGTGAAGGTGTATCATACAGTTTTGATCAAGAATTGAGTGTTGAAGAGAAAGGGGTGGAAGGAAATGATTCAAAAAGAGTAAGAACTAGTGACTTCAAGTTTAGACAAGATCTGTATGGGTTACAGCATGATTCCCTTATGAAGAAAGTGCTAGATAGCAAGTTGGCAAGAAGGCCCCTTGCTGCAGTAGAGGAAAAAGAAACATTCAATATGGACAGATTGGTTTTCAAGCAAGATAAGAAAAGAGCCTATAAGCCTTTTAAAGTATCAAAAAGAAGATTAGAAAGATTAGAAAGGCAGACTTATGGATACAATAATTATGATGATTAGAAATGTAATTTTTGTTCTTTTTTATGTGTGGTACTTTGCGAAAATGTTTAGCAATAAAGTTTCATGTATATAGTTTATTTATAGCAATCTGTTAAATGAATATCAGCAATTTTAGTAATGCGATGTTTAAGAGCCATGAACCTCCAAAAGCAAGGCCATTATTATGTGTTAAAGGTCAGATTGCTGTATTTTTCATGTCTGCTCCACGAAATTATAAGAGGCCATTTTGATTAAATATTGATTTCATAATAAGGATTGAATATCAATGATAATTAATGATGTTCAAATGACAGGATGTGCTGTATCAGTAGTTAATTAGTAGTATAACAAATCCAAATATATTATAACAAGAGGCCCACAAGGGCCTATGCTCTACTAAGACCTTGTTTTGTCATTTTCTATACATATGGTATACGGTACACTGTGTGTATACCAGGTGATAAATTGTGTCATAAATGCTGTGTTGGAAGGCAATATTTTGCTTCAAATGAAGACTAAACAAAGATTACTTTTCTATTTCTTCACCATATTAAGTGAAACATAGTGCAGTCTACGCCCCTAACAGAGCCCTGTCTGAGGTCTTTAACCAGGGTTTGATTGAGAGTGTAGTTTGTTTAAACACTTCAACAAACCTTCTCACAATACGATCGTCAGATGGAGCACTGTCAAAAAATTATTTCGGAAACAGGTTTGTCGAAGTGTTTGATGAAAATAATCATCAAATTTTGTTAATAAAACAAAGGCGCGGTCCTTTAAGCGACATAGACTGCCCTTTGTTTCATTTAAAATGGTGTAGTAAATTAAAAGTTATCTTTGATTTAAGTCTTGATCCTAAGCAAAATGCTGCCTTATGATGTAGCATTTATCACGTGGTATACACACACTGGTATATATTGGTAATAGGCAACAAACTGATAGCCCCCATTACCGTTTTGTAACATAAAGGTGAAAGGTGGATATGGAGACTCTATTGAAAAGAGAAAAGTTGCCAATTTACAATCATGTATGGGCGGATTTGGCTGTTATTCGAATAAAACTAAAGCCCTATCTAACTTCTGTACACGTTTTATCAATACAATACTTCATCTTGATCTCGTTTACAAGCAATGGTTTACTGACACACGTACGGCGGACACGATGCCATCTCATAAGCCTTTTTGGCATATGGCCAGTAAAGCTAAAAATAATGTTCATTTGGATCATGAAAACAACAATTCAAGTCAGATGGATGTGAATAGTTTACAAGTCATTGAATGTCACTTAGTTTTACTGTTAAGTTTTGTAAATTTATTAAGTTTCCAATTCACTGTAATCCTGAGGTATTTTTTTAATAAACAAATATCTCCCATAATTTTCAAGAATATTCAATGATTTTTTAAGCACTGCGTTAATGAACGAATGAAATTGTTTATAATTAATATCTAAAACCATGGCATGTTAATGCTATGATTTAATATTGTCATAAAAACATTAATTCTTGCTGTGAAACACAAGGAACATAAAAATACTAGTATAATATTTTAATCATTATATGACTTACATAAATAATGCACAGAAATTAACTTGTCCAGTGTTACTGTAACAAAATATCTGATGGTAATTGGTGAGCCTGCTAAATAACAAAGAAACTAATTAAGAATACCGTGAACTGATTGCAATCACTCGTCTGTAATTGTTTTTGAAAAAGGGCAGGCCTTCCAGCAGCCACTAACAAAAAAGTAGGAGGTTTACTGAGAGAAAAGAAGGAAATAGTAGGAATTTTTTTTACAAAAAAGTAGGAAAAGAAGGAATATTTTTGGTTAAATATGTAATTATTAATAGCTATCAACTTACCTAGAAGAGATGTTTTTAATGCAAAATCATACCTTTCTATATGCCACATTGAATGTTTTAGTGAATGATCCTTGGTCGGTTTCTGTTGCTGAACTGTGTGTTCATCATCCCTCAGCCTTTATTATGAAAGATGATGCATGTCAAAGTGGAACATGTTGCCACACCTTTCAACAACAGAAACCAGCCAGTTTGACATCTTTTGTTCATTTTTTGCAAATAAAACTAGCACAATGATCAAACTTAAATATTTTTGCGGACTTTATTTTCAAAAAAGTAGGAATAGTAGGAGTTTTTTAGAAAAAAGTAGGAAGCTGTTAAAAAAAGTAGGAAAAAGTAGGAACGCTGGAAGGCCTGAAAAAGGGGGATAACTCAACAATTAAGGTCCAAGTTAGGGTCTAGCTACATACATGTATGGTCTGTGTCTGTACCAAGTTTCGGAGTTATAGCAAAGGTGAAAGAAATTGGATGTATTTTTCAGTAAAAATGGGCATAACTTGATAATAATTAAGGTCAGAGTTATTGGCCTTGTTCGACATATGGGTATTACCTCTTGGCAACATGTATACCAAGTTTCATTTGAATATGAAAATCCATTGACTTTTCTTGAGAAAAAGACAAACTTTAAAGGATAATCATTGTCTGACATTAAATTAATTACCGAACAAATTGTTATACAGAGGAATTAATTTTTTACAAACATTATCTCAAAACAATATCTACATGCATCTACACAATTGAATACCAAATTATATCCTTGATGATCATATCCTTGCCTTGTATGTAACATGACTGTCGATCCAGACTTAAAATCTCAATTCAAAAAATGAAAAGGAATTGATACATAACCATCATGGTCAAGCTACATATTAAAATACATATATTATAGGCACCATAATTATTAAAAAAAAAAAAATCTTCTGACATACAAATATATATTTTAACAAGCATGATCACATATGAGTTGACAGTTTTGAACCACTGTGACAGCGGTCAACAGTTTAGGTATATTTTATTGTCTGCTGCTATGACAGTTTTGATACTGGTGGTAGAACATGTATATCTTTTTGTCTGCCTCAATGACTGCTCTAAAATCACCAATTTTGAACCACATGGTCTAGTTTATAGAATGTTTTGTTGCCTGCTCCGAATGTGGTCCATAGCAGTTTTTAATTTAAGATATATTATGTTCTCTGCCCCAATGCCTGGACTTAAATCATCAATTATAAACCACAAGGAAAAAGCTGTGTTAATTTCAGTGTATATTTTGTTGTCCAATCCAATGACTGGTATTAAATCACCAATATTGAACCACATGATCAAAGTGGTAGCAGTCTACAGTTTTGGGTATATCTTGTTGTCTGCACCAATGACTGGTATTAGTTTATCAGCTTCTTCCCAGGGAAGGTAGCGACGAATCAAGGAGTTGAGACTGGTCTTCTCAGTTACATAGCCTTGCCTGAAATTTAATATTACATGTGTAAATAGCATTGGAATAAAGAGTATAGATGCAGTATGTTTTACAACACCTGCATAAAAAGGGCTTCTAGTTTGAAACCTTAATCGCTCTGCCCCACCCCACCCCCAACCCCCACCCAAAGGTTAATTCATATTTGTAGTAGTGAATTCAATCATTTCGGACATGATTTGAAGGTCATCATACTGCTTAATTAGTCGTTACCATTTGCGAATGCCCACCAGTTTATTACATATTATTCATCAATTAATAATGCCCTAGCAATCTTAATTTATGCTGGTGAAACACTGCAATAAGCACCAATCAATATAATGCATGCACCTTAAGGATGCACTCTTACTCCTTAATAAGATTTACCAAAATTAATACAAATGTTACAATATACCAATAGTATGAATAAATGTCGAAAACTATGGTTTTTATGAAGGATACTAAGTTTAATTTGAAAGAAAGGTGCAGAAAAGACGGTATTTCTACCTTATGAGACAATAGTAGATCACAGTAAACCTTTAAGCACTCACCAATCATTTAATATTTTTGCTTGTTCAGCTATTAAATACACCGTTACAATCGTGTTATCAGTAATTAATATTTTTCATAAATACATTATTTAGTATTAAAGAAGTTAAATGTTTATCACTCAAAATTTTTGTTATACTGATTTTGAATAAGAGTGTCACTTTAAGCTAACAAAAAATGATTTTCATGTACATGTATGCTTTATTCAAAATTAAATGAATTTCAATTATCTAGACTGTCAGTAGTAAATGTCTATGACAGCATGAAATTAACATGTGTACCTCTTAAAGAGCAGTTCAAAGTCAGCCATCTGTATGCGTTTCCTGCCTGCATGTCTGGCATATGCCTCCAAGTCCGCACACAAGTTATCCCAGTACGTCTCAGACCTTGACAATAAATCACAAGCAATACAATAACAAATACACATGTATATGCTTTTGAGATGAAATGCATCTTAATTAATATTAAGTAGATTAACTTTCACCAATAAGATATTTTGTAGTTTAATTATCGATAATATCTTTTGAAAAAGAATATTACAATCATTTTAAAACATGTTGATGTTGTTGACCTCATTTCCAACTTTTTTTCACAATGTCAAACAGTACAAAGTCTTTTATAATGGTAATGTTTTAACTTCTATACTAGAATTCAGTGAATCAGATGTGATGCCTGTTGAGAGAGCTCATATTTTTTCTAGTCAAGCTCACCATGACCTTGACCTCACCATGACCTTGACCTTGAAATCAATAGAGGTTATATACTGACATGACCAAAAGGCATAGAAATTTTGAAAGACTCTATGATAACAAAAAGAAAGACTACACTAAATCCTTCATAAGAAATTGACCTGAAACAAAACTGATTGTGTTCTTTTTGTTTGTTTATTGTTAGGGTTGGCATGACCTATTGACTCCATAACCAATTTTTCTAGTTCTTCAGAAAAAATTATACTGGTGCCTATAAGAAATAGATTTAAGATTTATTCATAATCAGTTACAACTCTCTTTACAATCAAGCTCAGAAAGTATGATATAAACTATGACATACACTTTCATGACCTCCTCAATAGCGTCCTTGGCCACACGCATGCCGGCAAAATGGTTGAAATGTTTCTTCACTGTTGTCGTTGGTATCAGGTAGCGAGACTTCTGACGAGGTTTTCGCACAACCTTCTTCTTTGGGCTACAAGATATTTACAGTGGTTAGATTGATGAGTTTATGAATCCATTTTGAAAACCATAGAATTGACATCTTCCATTTTAAACATACAACTCACCCACAGTGGCAGAATAAAATAATCTAAAGAGATTAGTTTTGGTATATTTTTTCTATTTTTTTAAGTTAAGAAACTTCTTGGCTGATTTGTATCATAATGTTTTAAAGCTGCACTCTCACAGATTGAATGTTTTGACAACTTTTATATTTTTTGTCCTGGTACGAGCCAATTTTTCGGAATATGCACAGAAACCAGTTATATAAGACTGCTGACAAAAAATTAGATTGCAGATTTTTATATTTAAGTTCAAAAATTTATGTTTCATGCATTTTTCTTAATTTTTCTTTAGTAGCCATAAAACATGACTTTTGGAACAGAAATATGAAAATCTGCGATCTGATCTATGAGCAATCTTTTATTATTGGTTTGCAGATATTTACGCAAAAATTTGCCCTTTCCAAGACTAAAAATAAAAAAAAATGTAAAAATGGTAAATCTGTGAGAGTGAAGCTTTAAGTGTAAAGTTTATTAAAAATACTTAAGGCAATACGCCCATGCGCACACAAACAGTTTCAGTTAATTGATAGGGTTTTAGCCAGGTTTTAAAAAAAGACATGGTAGTATGGTAGAAAAAAGGGCGCATTTAGACTGGCTGTAAAGAATTCGGACATTTTAAATCAAAAAGAAAGGAATTGTTAAAAAGTGAAGTAATATTTGGTGTCAACTGCCAAAGATGTTAATTTTGTAATTATTTATAATCATATAAGATTTAATCAAAACAACAGAAATATTTGACAGTCTTCATTATTGAATTCTATGATTGCAGAAGGGTGCACATGCTGGTCTCCATTAGGGCAGAAGGGAGCTACCAAAAAGGGCAGGGTGCAGCAGCACTCCATAACTCTTTAGCAAAACCTTATTAATAATGTAATATGATACTTTAAAAAAAAAAAAAATTACTTTTATTTTTCACTGTTGAATATGTGTTCATGCTCTTTCTTATTGCTTAATGGACCATATACATGTGTTTCTAGACAAACCATGCACACAACTGTAACAATTCTCCTTTTTTACATGTGAATGTTATACACCATATGTATGAATTAACACATTTTAATCAACATTTTTATTGGAGTCAATAAAATTTAAGAGTCCGAGAAAACAAGAGCAGGCATGAAAATCTAGCGATGAATTTATAGTTACCTATGATGAGGACATTTAATATGAATGAGTAAGATCAATTATATAACATTAAATATGACGTCAATACAATTTATATTGAAGAGCATCAACAACATAGTATAAGATAATGAAATAAAGAAAATGCTAATTGGTGCTGACTGTTTTACGTATCCTAGGTTTTCAAAAACTATAAGATATATGTATGATATAGGAGCTGGACATATTGAAATCAAAGGTTGTACTAGCCTTTTTACTGTTATTTCAGCTGCAGTGGAGGTTATGTTTGTATTTTCGCCTTCTGTCTGTAAAATGAAGGGTTACTTTTCAAAGGCAAGCAACAAAACATTTAAACATGAACTGAACACTTAATAATGATCTAAAAATAAACATTATTTTCTAAAATTGAACATAGACATAACATACCTCTTGGTGGAAGACCGCTGTATGATGCAACATTCAATATATCAAGGGTGTGGCCTTTGTTGTTTTAAACAAAAAGATTTCCCAAAATGAGTATGTAAGAAACTTTTGACTCAGGGATGTGACTAGTTTTGACTCCAGGGGCATAATTTGAACAAGACCACTAGACAATTAACACACCAACTATCTAAGCTACAGGCCTCATGGTCTTTGTCAAGATTTTTTCCTTTTGGTTGCCATGGCAATTAGAGTTCTAAATGGAATTCATGGAATTTATACAATTTTGAAAAGGCACTATCCAAGGAACATCCCATGAAGTTTCATCTAAATTTGCCTGGCAGTTTAGGAGGGGATGTCTTTTGAAGTAATTGTTGACAGACAAACGACAGGCGAACAGAGATGGAGGTGGGCGATGGGAAAAGCTTATCCTGAGCACTGAGGTGAGCAATATGTGTTCAGGTTACAAGCTAAAAATAAACAAATTTAACCATGCAATTTTATCACAAAAACAGCACTTACTGATAGGAGTGCCAGGTTCTAGTAAGTTGAGGGATTTTCTTAATCAAACAAGATTGCTCACCTGCTGTACAAAGTCGGTGATTCTACTCTGTCTAGATGTTGATGGCTGGGGAGAGAGGCGGGAGAGAGCCCCGATGTTCTGGGTAGAGGCTATTGGGGGGGAAAACAGCATTGTCTGATGGGGAAGAGCGTCCACCTCAGCTGTAAAACCAATATGAACATATAATTTCTTATAACTGCAGTGTTGGGAATCATTACATCTATTGAAACTGATCAATGATCAATCAACGATCTGCATATTGGCTGCATTATTTTATTACCAAACATGTCTTATATATGCATAATCTGACTTGTATTATACATCTACAATGTCTGTTATACTGTTTCCATTCATCTAGCGCGGGAAATATTTAAAAGGAAGTATTCATTTTGCATAAGCCTGACTGCGGCCTGGATTTAAACCCAAAATAGTTCAACAACTGCTTTTAAATATATTTTCAGTTATTTCCAACAAAAGGGTGAAATTGACTAAATCAATCAATTTTCAATTATAATTGATCATTAATATAACACTATTTTCACCTTTTTTACCTTCAACCATAAGTCAAAATGGTTTAGGAACACATGTACAACCTTGATGACTTTGTCTGTATCACAATAATACATGTACCAAGTTTCGTGCAAATATCTTTTAAGCTGTTGTATTATAGATGCAGTTAAAAAAAAATACAGTCGTATCATTGCCACCAAGCTGTGACAATACCATTAACAGGTTCTCCTATCTTTTACACACATATTATTTCAATTCATCATATCATACCCGATCCTTGTCTTTTCCCTGCTATAACTGGAGAAGCCTGCGACAGCCCCATACGTCTAGTGCTACTGCCTAGGACAGATTTCTCTGATTTAGGTGTGCCTTTGTTTGACCCTGGTGTCCGTGGAGATGACCTTTGCATCGACCTTGATGTTGACCTCAGAGAAGCACTTGGTGACCCTTGAAGCCTTGGCGATGACCTTAGAAGTACTGGAGTTGACCTTTGACTTTGTAAGGTCCCTGATCTCGTCTGGGATTCCGACTGTGGCAGGGTCAATGACCTTAGTGGGGTTCTACCTCCCTGGCTTCGAGTCCTAGGTGACTGCTGTGGCTGTTGTGACCTTGAGGACATCATTGAACCACCTGAGACTGACCCTGACCTTGACCTGTCATAAAAGAATTACAAATGCATTTACATAATGATGTTTTTCATATTATACATGTAATACTGTAGTTCTTAAGAATGCATAAACATGAGAATACTGTCTTATTGCTGCTTAAATTTATGATATGATAAGCTTCAGGTTGCAAGTAAAATTTATCCAGAATGAAAGACCAGGAGGTAAATCTTATTACATTTAAAGTTTTAGATGATACAACCACATGGAAACCGATAATCTAGGGATTATGCTTTAATTCATTATCAGCGACTTCAGTTGTAAATGATAGATTTTTGTCAGTACTTAACCATCAAATTATACATACCCATCAGACACTCTTGACATTCTGGCTGACCCCTGTGACCTGTGGGAGGAGCTTGCAGGGCTGGCCCCTCGAGGGGAGACGACGGGGGACGGTGTGACCGCCTTCAGGGGGCTGTTCCCATCCCCCCGCTCGCTGCCGGACTCCCAGTCCTCTTGAACCCGAGGGGTGGAGGCAATACTGGGGCTCCGACGACCAGATAACAAGCTCCGCGGTGACTGGTACATATCATCTGAGAATGACAGGTTTAGGAATATTTATACATTTTGGTCACACAGTCATATTCCCAAAATTTGTTATTTTATTTAAAAAAAAATATCATTGAACTATAGTGCTGCTTAAACTTGTACCCAAAAAATCCCGTGATGGAACTTAATTTATAAGCAGAGTCATAATTGGTTTACTATTACCAATTAAACACTGCAAAAAGTTAACTCAATTATATGTAGGTTGTACAAAATAGTTTCCTGTTCCTACATCAGAGTTTTTTCCAGCCATTTCTTTAAAGGCTTTGTTCCTAATATCAAAAAGTTTTTACCCTAAATTTTGAATAAAAATTCTCAATAAATATTCAGAAGTCCTCCAAAATAAGACTTTTGAATGCGCGAGCCCGATTTCTTACATTAGTGCTTGGAATCAACTATGTTCAACAAGCGCGGTTATATAAAATACAAAATTTAAGCAAGCCCGGAAGACATTTTGCAGGTTTAATTTAAACCACTGCAAATGAAGAAGTTCTTTTTGAAAAAAAGTAGTTTATTGTTTTTGAAAGTGATACAAGCCTTCAAATAAATGGTTAAAAAGAGTATTTGAAAATATTCTCCTTTTACATAATTATATAAACATTCAAGATGTGCTCATATAATTGCATGAAACAAGTACATCTGAAACAGTTGTCTCAAATAGTGTAAGAAATACTGCAGATCACATGAGTATCTATGAATTTCTAGTGCAGTTAAGATTTTAAAGTTAACAATGATGATGTTAACAACATTGTTAACTTTGACAAAGGTCTGAACAACTGGTCCAATATTACCTGTGAGAGTAGCATGGCCCATATTTTCAGCATGAAACCTGTCCCTGATAGAAGTCTGTGGACCCCATCAAATGACCTGGATGACGTATGAGGATTTCTAGAAGAAGAGAAACTTTCACCACTGCTGTGCCTTGACCTTGAACTTATATTCAGGTCCCTTGATGAACGATTTCCTAAACTTCTGGAAGCTGATCTTGACTGATTCTCTCGGTTTTGATGTTCGTAACTGGAGTTCAACCTCTGCATATCAAATGGGGATCCTTTCCCATGCAAGTGACCATCACTTAATCGCAAGTCTTTTTCACTCCTGCTTGGAGAACCAAACCTACTTTTGTGGCCCTCACTGTATCTACCCATTCTCTCCTGGTCACGACCCCTTATGGACTTTTCCAGGTCCACGCTTGTACTCAGGCGCCTGGTCATAGTATCAACCTCAGGACTCACTGCTGAGAATGAACTCTGCCTTCTCCTACTAATATCCGACCTACTGGCAGCAAGATCATCTCTCGACCTTGACAATGACCTATAGGATCTGCTCGCACTCTCATCTTTATTTACATACATCCCACTTTCCGCATCAGTCATTTCCATATTTGACACCGATCTATGGGATCTGCTTGCACTCTCATCTCTGCCCACGTACATCCTACTTTCCGCATCAGTCATTTCCATATTTGACAGCGACCTACGGGATCTGTTCCCTCCATCATCTCTGTCCACATACATCCCACTTTCCGCATCAGCCATTTCCATATTTGACAGCGACCTACGGGATCTGCTTGCACTCTCATCTCTTCCAACATAAGTCCCATTTTCAACTTCGGCCATTCCAATGTTAGACATGTCACTGCGACTACTAGCTGAAACATGGCTCATGTTTCGATAATCCTCCTCCATGCTGCTCTCATTAACTTTCATTGGCAGCATGTACATTCCTCCTTCTGGTAAAATCTTTAAGCCATCACCTCCATGTTCTCTGAGGCCTTCTGATTCATCATGGCCTGATTTCTCACTGTATTGGCCTGAAGGTTCACTCTGATCATCATCCATCTCCTCATCTTGGTACTGTTCCAGACCATCATCTCTGTCATACATTTCTTGATGAACATAATGATCCCTTTCCCTATTCTCCAGTCTGCTTGTATACTCAGTCCTTTCATCATCATCATCATCATCTACATCATCATTATCGTTTCTATACACCATTCTATCATGATACTGATTCCCTTCTTCAAACATCTCTTGCCTGCTGCGGTCAAATCCTTCCTCCCCTCCCTGATGACCATCATACTGATCAAGCTGGTCACTGTGCTGGTCAGCCAAGGAGATTCCTGAATGGTGGTCACTCCTATTGCCCCTCGACTGGCGGTCAGCCTGCTGTGACCTCTGTAACCTCAGATGTTCAAGCATACTCTCTGGTACCGTCAAGTTGAAGCTGCCTAAAACCATAGCGATACATGTATACATGCATCATAGTTAAAATATTTCTCAAGTACTAGCATCTACTCTGTAAGTATATCTGAAGAAATGCTATTCATCATTAGGATGCAAAGATGTGTTAGTGCATTTTTTATATTAACCCTAAACCAAAGAGCAGCTCTACCCCCTATTTACCTATCCATTTACTCTGGGCCGTCTGATTGTGTATGGGCCTGGAAGTGTTGTATCACTTCTTCATTTCCCAAACCATACAATGACTGCTTATAACCAAACAGCGCCCCCCCAACCCCACCCCCTTATTTACCTCTCCTCCTACTGCTGGCTGTCTGACTGTGTACAGTAAGGGAGTCTGCTATTACTTCTTGAATCTCCCTAGCCTGACAATGACCCCATAGACAGTCTCAAACTCAAAACCAAAGAGCACCCCCACCCCCTATTTATATATCGTTTTACTCTGGGCTGTCTGATTGTATATGGCCTGGGAGTCTGGTAACGTTTCTTCATTTCCTAAGCCAAAAAATGACCCTTTAAAATCAAAATGTAAAAAAACAACCCCTTATTTACCTCTCCTCCTACTGCGGGCTGTCTGACTGTGTATGGCCTGAGAGTCTGGTATCACCTCCTCATCTTCTGAATCCGAGGTTGACCGGAACGGGCTGCAACAATATGCCACAGGGTTACTCAGCTGTATAACAATTTTGGTGACATACCTTATAAATACCATAATGTATGGATAGATATGAAAACAGTATTCCCTTAATTCTTGATTTGCTTTTATGTCAAGTCTGAAATAAACTTGGTTGATATCAAAACTATTTTAGCTTTTACAGATGGCTGAGCCGATAAGTTGCTGAAATACTCTGCCTGAGCTTTCAAAGTATCTCACCTCGGTACGGTGTAGTCGTTAGGGTTGGTGGCTGGAATCACCAGGGAAGAATTCTGCTCTTGGGCGGTGATGTTGAATTTTCCTGCAACATTAGAAAACGAGACTTTGTGAATTTGAGTATCCTTCATCTTTATGCAATCCAGATCAGAAGATCTGACCAAAAAGCATAAATGCAGAAGCTGGTAAAGGAGGCTGCCAGTTATGCATCATGCCTGCATCAAATGTTTTAGCCAGATCGCAAAAAAACTTTATAGATTGAGATCAAAGTACATGTATTAAGATCATAGAACTAAACACCAAGCTAGCTTTCGTTCCTTATGTAAACCAATAAGAGTGAGTAAAACAAGCAGATGCCAACATACATTTTTAACAATTGCCAACAGAAATATCTTCAATACTATTACAGCCGGACCGAATGTGCCTTTAAACCAAAAAAAAAATGCATGCCCTAGTAAAGGAACGCAATCAGTAAAAGAGCATATGTATAAACAGAAGCAGAGATTGAGTTCTTGCATCAAGATATATGCCAATAATGCCTATATATTGCATTAAGAATACCATGCTGGCCTCACTCTAAGCATATTTTCATTGATAATAGCAGGGATGCCAACGCAAATTTGTAAAACAAGAGGAAATTAGTATTACCGATAAGTAGGAATATCCCCATCACACAACATACAGAAAATAAACAGAGCAATTTTAATTTTAAATTTTGTTGCCAAAAAAGAGAAGATCAGCTGAAAAGAGGAAAATTGGCATCCCTGCTGAATTTGTGTAATCAGTCTCATGTAATTCATTTTAAAATATTTGATCAAAGACAGTTTTTGAGAAGCGGACACAGGTCGACATTTATGTCAAACTCGAATGTCACCAGCCCAAAAAATTGCATCATTCCAAGGAGCTGATGTTTTGGAAGTTACCTGTCCTGTGAGGTGTTCTTCCTCTCCGAGACGATCTGCTTATCATTGAACCTTCTGAACTCTCACGAAATGGGCTGAAATAGAACGACTAATGTTGCTAAAATTGAAATATATACCTGGTGGAATACATACAGTTTTTGAATTAGTTACTTTAAAACACATTTGGGTTTCATGCAGATGATTTCAATTCACTTGTCTTACACTACACTTCTAAATTTCAGTTGATATTCTTAATAGCACGAGCACACAAACAAACAAATATTCATTACTGATAAATTTCAAAGCTGTATTTTCACAGATTGACCGTTTTGAAAACTTTTTACTTTTTGTCTTGGAATAAGCCAATTTTGTGTAAATGTCTAAAAACCGCAGGTTTTTTTTATCTTTTATGCTTGAAAATTGATGTTTTATGGCTAAAAGCATAACTAACGCTTAACAAATGAAAATATCAGCAGTTTTCCAAACAATTGAGATTACTTCTATTGTGTGTTATCCTATATGACTGATTTGAAAACACTGACACCAAAATCAGCTGATTCTAAGACAAAAAATGAAAAAGTTGTCAAAGCAGTCAATCTATGAGAGTGCAGCTTCAATCCAACCTTGGTGTGTGGTATGTATCATTGACGAGGGGCTGTATGTCTGGAGAGCTCAAGCCAGATGAATGTTCTTGTGACGCATCCCTTCTTAACAGCTGGGGTGTTTCCATTGACGATGAAGCTGCGAACACACATGTGCATGCAAACTAGTTAATATTTGTTTCATTTTGTGTATGCGTTTCGAAGTCAAAACCTCAAAAACATATGAGTAATGAAAAACAAATAAGTATGAAAATAATTAAAGGGCAAACATGGATTTTCATAATTTGTATAAAAAAAACCTGTTTCTTAATTGTCTGCATATTCCCTACGCACCAATCTTATGCTATTTGAAATGTACGTCAAGCATTTTATCATACTTGCTACAGTTAGACATTATGCCAATTAGCACAGATACCATTGTCAGTTATTTAAGGATTGATCTGCATGTATACTGTAAGAATGCAGTACGGCATGCGAGCAAATTCCATGAAGCATGCTAGTGCTTCTTGGTCATTTGCTCGCTTATCCTACAGTGTTCATGTGTAAATGACCTCAAAGGAGAAAATTGGTGAAAATTAACCAAACACAAATAACATAAGAGAAAAAAGAGAAATAATATCCACTTGAATTGATGATAGATTATGACAAAATACAACTGATTGTCGCGGATTACAGGCCCAAACAATCAACATTTGATCATAATCGATCATTGAAACATCACAAGTAAGAGTTTTTTGTAAATCATTTGCCAATTGCTTAAGAAATTAACAGATGAACCCATAATAAAACCTTTGCAATGTTTTAAAAACGATACAGGTATGGTAATATATCTAATACATGTACTTAATACTTCTCTATGCCTTTCAAACCAATGACCTTAAGTTAATTCACCATATCAAAAACTTACTGTTTCTCATAAAATTCTGAAGCAGTGTCCTCGGGGTGTCATTATCAAAACCCATGGACATGTTGGCACCTTCTTGCCACCCAGACCCAGACCTCCGAATAGACCTCCTCGCTCCTGGCCGGGACCCAACCCTCAGTGAACCAACATCCAGACGGGGGGGCTGACTGGTCGACACACCAGTCTGGGAGGTACGGCGTTGGACCCTCACCAGGGGGGCTGTACTGTGTTCCTCTTGAAGAAAACCCTCAATCTACAAAACAGAAAACTCCAGTTTTTGCTTTTACATGAAAATTAACAGGACTTATCGGTACAATAAATATTCTTGCATACTGGATGTGTGTTTCCGGTCATGTGACCAGTGCTGGAAAAACCCATCTTACATGTACCCCATGTAAAATGAGTCACGCGCAACAACGACCCAATTCTTATTTATTCTATTGTATGGTTTAGGAAAAATATATTATGCCATTTCAATAAAGCGCAATCAAATATATATGTTTGCAAGACTTTTAATTAAAATCGAAAATAAATAATCGTAAAAAAAAACGCTATTTTCAGTTATATAAAATTACTGCACTCTATGTCAGTAAACAAAGTCGCACGCACTTTTTGGTGTAATTGTACAAAAGTTCGTTTTCTACGTCATTTTTTCCACAAATTGATAAATTAAGATATGCAAAAAAATTATCAATCATGTGTTTCCGGTGCGGATAGAAAATCTGACCCTCGGGCACGCTGCGTGGCCGGTAACTCGGCAAGCCTCGTTACCGGCTTACGCACGTGCCCTCGGGTCAGATTTTTCTATCCGTACCGGAAACACATGATAGATCCTTATATTCTGCTATAGCCAGGTTTTAACAAGGGCAGGGTGATACAGAAAAGGGACAAAAGGGCACATTGTTTCGGGCAGTGAACAGGTAAAGCATTTTGGATTTCATAGAAAATGTTAGAACATGTGCTTATTTGAAGTAATATTTCATTTACATTGTTGGTTTTAAATACCAAATATGTAAAGTTTGTTTGAATTCATAATAAAATTTCAAGTATTAATATTAATCAAAACAAAAGATTATAAAATAGTACCTTCTGTTAAACCTTTACTTAAAAATGGAAGTAAATTTATCTCAACTGTTACAAAACAAGTGAAGCTATATACAGTCATCAAAATTTGACTTTTGGATGAACAATCCTGAATTCTTATACTTTTGCTTGGCATCAATTTTAAACAAGCCCTGCTATATAAAATTCAGAATTTGAGCAAGCCCGGAAGACATTTTACAAGTGCAGGGATTGCGAGCTTGTGCTAATTTCGACCACTGCTATATACAATATCTAAAACACAAACTGATCAAAAAAGATTTAAATCTAGTCCTCCAATCTGTATTTTTGTAAACGAGTCGACTGTATCTGTTTACAAAGATTATTTAAAATGTTCAAAAAATACTAGTTGGTCCTACAAAAATTAACATGGTCTTCAATGCAGATTGTTTTGCCGTACCTCAAGGCCATATGTTATAATGACTTTCATGTAGAATGAGAATACATCATGCTTGAAACAAAATTAATATTTTCACAGACCAGATGTCTTGGAGTGTCCTCAACGTCGACACTTGTAGACAGGGACGTCCGTCGTCTTTCACCACGCAGGCTAGACACTCGAGCATGCCTCGGCCTTTGCAAAGGCTCAGGGGTCCTGAAATCATTACCACTATATCAGTTGGGCCAAAAAAAAAATTGTTTGTTAAGGGTAACCTTCCCAAAAATTCTAGGTAGGGTACGTAGGGATTTTTTTGGATTTTTTTATTATATTTTTTCAAAATCTGTCGTAAGTTCAGAGTGTTTTCTTGCACATGGCAGTCTTTCCTACATTACTGTCATTGCCTGACTTTGTTTCATCATATAAACAATAATTCTGATTAAAATCTGCATTTATCCGCCCTTCGTAACTCTCTATTCGCTAACGAATATTTATTTTGCTCAGAAACAGAAAAAAAAATAGTTAGGGTCGGCGCATTTTTATAGGTAGGGTCGGGTTACCTGAAACAGACATATTTTTTTTTAGGCCTTGTACAAGTTTGAGGACAATTTATTTCATGCATACCAGTGAAAGAGTGAAAAATATTAGTGATTGATAACTTGATCATTTCACTCTGGCTCGAGTGAAATGATAACCCTTTCTCATTTCACTCTGTACAGACAACTTGGGACTATTTTTTCCATCTTTTATAATACAAGATTTGCTTCCCTTGACTTGGAAAAAAATACATACATATGTAACATGTATGTACATGTTTGTTGTCGTTGGTAGTGCAGTTATATACACATTGACCGAATCGAATTGTATTGTCAAAATAAAATTATGCAATAGTTTAAATAAAACAAGCATTTTTGCGGTTGTTTATAAATATTAAAAAAGAACAAGCATACCAATTGAATTATGGCCATTTCGTAACCTTTCCATTTTGTAACCGCTCAATGTTGGTCATTTCTGGTCATTTCGTAACCATTGTGTTAATCAATTCGTAACCGTTATGAAATCAAATGGTCATATCGTAATTGTTGGCTCATATGTTGTAAATAATGATTTAAGGTTTTGATGTGAGTTTCTTATTTTGATATCTGCATTAGGTATTAGATTGACATATATATGAGGAAATCATTTAATAACATTTGAGTTTACAAATTAGTAGAAAACATAAAAATTTGAAGTTAAAAAATTAAATTGGATACAGAGTATTAGTGACAACATTAAATGCAGTAAATCAATATAATTAGTGCGACTAATTAACATCTAATTTATATGATCAAATAATATTTGCCGGAATGTAAAAACAATGTAATTTATTTGTCGCACTGTTCATATGTTTTTGTAATAATTTGTGTCACTTTAGTTTTCAAAATGAATATGAACTGCAAATTTTGCCATATTGTTTTTTTTTTATTTATTATCCGAAAATTCGAGAAAACTCTTATAAACATGTAGTTTATATTCAATGCAAACACTTAAAAAATAGAAGTTTTTCCTGTTGTGTTGTATCAGTTGTACCAGTTTGAGGACAATATCACTGGAATAGTGATTAGTTCTAAGATGTTATAAGTGACATTTCAAATGTGTGTTTTTGTCCATTTTTTCACACATAACCTTGATAAAAATTTACTCTGTGGCACCAGTAAACTAAAGTGACCATATTTCCAGAGAAATCAGAATTAAATTGAGCTCAAATATTGATCTCAAGCATAATTTGTTGATTGTTATTCATTATCATTATTGACTTATTTTTAAATATCTAGCTACTTTAATGGATCAGTAATATTTTCCAGGGTTCTCAATAAGTTTCGGTTGAACCGTCTCAAATAGTAAAGTAACCGACCAGCTTCTACTTATTCTACTGAAAATTCATTTAGTTTTCCAAATTTGAACCAGCCCTATTGCCATTTGAAATGTCCATTTTGGCCGGCAGCCGGTTCTTATTGAGAACACTGATTTTCACCCTGAAAATGTTTCTTTACCTTATAAGACCTTCATGCCTGTTTCTGATGACTTTCTGTGAATGGGTCCTTGAGGCATCTAGGTATTCCCCTATAGCAGTCCTGGGAGTTTGAGCAATGCTTTGTCTCTTGTTTGACATCTTCATTTAAGGTCACTGTGTTGAAATTTTTTATCTCAAGCTATGCACCAGTCAATTGTAACCACGGCCCCCCAAGGTCCGGGGAATAGCCGGGACTTTGAGTTTCGGTCTAACCATCCCCGGGTCACCCTGCAGGGAAGAACTGATGGTTAAACCCCGGCCAAATGCCCCCGCACCCCAGGACTCTATATAAGGCCTAATCTCTGCTAGATTTGGCGCTATGACAAAACCACCGCGGTCACCCGGCCCTGCGGGGCCACATGGAAAGTAAAAACACGGCCCTTTTCCCTAGTATACCCCCGGACCTGGGGGGCCGTGGTTACAATTGACTGGTGCACTACATGTTTACTTGGAATATTTAATTGAAATTTGATTTGAAATATTTTTAGTCACTTTCACAAAAAGAAATTTGTGAATAGTGTAGGTGACCCAAACTAGTAATGTCCAGGGCTTCAATTATGAATTTGAAAGTGGAAGATTGAAGTTCCTTGCCATCAATTTTGAAAGTTTTTCTCCCAAAGTTGAAGTTGCTAGAGCTCTACGACTTTCTCAATTTTGTACAAGCTACTACCAAACTTCTTTTAAAAATGGAATACCTTTGAACATTTAGATTTATCATCTTTTATGTTAGAACTGTTTAATGTGATTGTGGGAATAAAAGTTATATAGATAAGCTTAAATATAATGAGGCGGTAACCTTGGACCCTCAAAATACAACAGTACTCGTCTAACATCAGACTCATCACTGATCAGTGATTCACATCAAATTCAGCTTTCAAATTTATTTTTTTTATTTCATGACATTCGCAAAACAGAAAATACAGTCCCTTATTACTACATTTCGTACACACATTCATATTAACTTGTGACTTTTCTTGTGAAATGGTGTATTCAAGTAATATTCAAATAAAATGTATAACCAACAAACGATCAGTATATTTATGTTCTCTTGTTCTGTTCCCTTCAAAACAAGATTTCAAGTAAAAATGTATTCTTAAGAAAAAGAAAAAGGCAGTCTCCTATAAGCAAATAATAAACAAAATTAAAATATTACAATATGATGGCCTAATTGTCTGGTTTTGAAACGGGTCCTGTATGTTTGTGTTGATTTTTCAACAATTTGTTTTGCCCGCCATGTTTTTTGTTTGAATCCAACGATAAATAACACGAAATAAAATAATCTTGATTATATAACAGAAAAGTATACGAAGCGGTTACTTCCCCTGTCAGTGCTTATGGGTTGATTACTATTAATCAGACTTAAACTAACTCAGTTTGCACTGGGTACCTAATAGAATACGAATATATAGTTGAGAGTACCTTGTTTATAACCAAAGATGGTACATGGATGATGATGTTACTATGATGAAAATTAGATATCACAGAATTATAATGCCGAGTTTCCATGTTTAAACTGTCTGTGGTAATGCACAAGTCAATTGTAACCACGCCCCACCCCCCAGGTCCAGGGAATAGCGGGGACTTTTGCTTTCGGTCCAGCCAACCCCGGCTAAAATCCCCGCGAAGACGAACAGATGGTAAAATCCCCGCCAAATGCCCCCGCACCCCAGGGACCCTAGGTAAGGCCCATTACCCACTATATTTAAAGCGAAGACAAAACCACCGCATTCACCCGGCACTTCGGGGCCACCTGAAAGGTAAAAACACGGCCCATTTCCCCGGCTATCCCCGGTATACCCCCGGACCTGGGGGGGGGGCATGGTTATAATTGACTGGTGCATAAATACTGAAAACAATTAGATACATGTATCACCGCGAGAATTTGAAAATTCTATGATCAAGTTAAATTAATGTCGTTCAAATAATGACAAACATGTGCCTAGTGAACTGACAGTGTATAAGTCAATTTTTGACGGAAACTTTCAAGCCGGAACGCTTAAAAGTCAATGCATTTTCCGAGTGACTGAATAGTAGGTGTAACCCTGTCAAACGAAACGTCACTTTGGTGTGACCTAAATGCTTATACAACTCTAAATAATTGACAAAAAGCTTTTGTAATATTTGAGACAAAGATAAATTTATTTGGTTATCATTCTGCACGTGCAATTTTACTTCGACCTATATTTAGATCTCAGGGGTAAGATATTTCGGTCCAAACCAATCAAGCGATCTCAGAGGTAAGTTATTTCAGTCCAAACCAATCCAGAGATCTCAGAGGTAAGATATTTCGGTCCAAACCAATCAAGCGATCTCAGAGGTAAGATATTTCGGTCCAAACCAATCAAGCGATCTCAGAGGTAAGATATTTCAATCCAATGAACTCAGAGGTAAGAAATTTCAGCTCGAACGGAGCTAATGAACTCAGAGGTAAGATAGTTCAGCCCACATGGATCCAGCAATGGCAGGGGTGAGCAAATTCAGTCAAAAGGATCCAATGACCGCAGGGGTAGAAAGATCATTGCGTGAACTAAAATGTGTCACAACAATCAGTGTCATTTCAAAACCGCGGTCAAAAAAAGTTGAGGCGGTTTCACGGTTGTGTCCCCCGCCTCATCTCCCGGGTCCCCCCACTGACAATTTAACTTGTAAGGATTCTGCGCAAACTATGTTTTTTAAAGGTATCCAATACACGATAATGTGAAAATTCGATGTCTGATTATTTTGGTATCATATGAAAGGTAGTTAGAGCCAACAAGGCATTCGTAGCAACTCGGCCATCTCCGGCAAGCTTCGTGATAGACAATTCCTGTTGGATACTGGACGATGTGTTCCGATTGCCAACGAGGTTCGACTGTATTTCAAAGATAAAAAAAATGTGAATACACTGTTTTGACCTTTAAACATTGAACTATCGGTCAAAACACTTCCCCGATTTCACTCGAAATATAGAATCAAGGTATTGACGGCCAAAATTTTACCTGTGATATATTTTCGGTCGTTTACTTTACGTAGAACTCTACTTGACGTTGTTTCCACCGCTACGATGATGACGTAGACGTTATTAAAACAAAACGAGCCGAGACAGTCGCCGAAACTGCAGGGACGGAGGAAATAGCGTTGAAAGCCGCCATAGCTTCAGAGTTCCCTCTGGTATTTGTTTTCTGGTTTTGAATAACAATTATTATTAACATCAGTTCCCATCAATTTAACGGATGTTACAAACTAAATGAGAAGTTAACGATTTATTACATATGATTTAGCGATATACGAACACGTACAGGAGTATGGAGTTCTGTAAGTGTGGTGAAAATATTGCAGTACAATAAGAATGCATATCATGAATTATGTTAAATGTTCATAAACCTACATTCTTAGCCGATGAAATTGCAGATGGGTGTCCATTAATCATTAGGGATTTCTTTTTTTGCGGATGTTTAAAGATTCGCTTACTGCCAATCATTCGATACACACTCGATCCTTGCGCCAGATTTTGCGTTTACTATGAGCCAGCCAATAGGATTTTATTCTAAGTCAGTAGGATGACCTGAAAAAAGGTTCTAATGCTTATGGAGGGCTATTTCGATACGCATTCATAATCATTAAAGTCTTACTTCACTTTATCTGTCTATAATGTATACACTGTACACTCTTGCGCACAGTGGTCAGAATTCGGCTCAGGGAGAACAAAATTTGATAAGCATATAGATAGCTGTCTTATCTACGTTCTGTACCCTGTGCGTATAGGAGTGTACGTGCGGTATAGTTTTCAAATACAGACATACAGATCATTGAGAGATTTCACGAGGTACCTCCGCGCTTCTGAGTCGGTACGAAATAACTGACCAATAATAAAGCTCTTATGTGATATATTGGCCTCTTTTATTGCTGTGAATTGACCCCATTATCACAATAATTGGTATCGGCTGATCGAAGTCCCTTGCGGCGAGTTCGATGGGAACAATGCTTCAATAATGAGGCGCATGTAGGTAAATCTGCAATGTTTATTGATCACTTAGATAGACTTGCTGAACTCGCATGGAACCCTGGGGAACCGAGAAAGGTCGACACTCTATCGATACTGAGCCAATATATATGGCAGGAGCAGATAGGGTGCGGACAATTACAAACTATTAATAACTTGTAACAAGTAATATATGACATGATTAAACATCGAGAATAAACACGAACACTCGCTCAAGTTGGGAACGTTCGCACGCAAGATCGCTAAAATGAAGAGAATAAAAGTCCCCATTTTGTTATCAAGTGTCTTTTTCATTCGTAGAAAGAATGTAAGGATTTAGTTTGTGGGTTTTCGTGTCTTTTCCTGGTATTGGTAAAAACTTAACGCTCCGGGCTCTTCTTAATTTTCTCTCTCTAAACAGATCATTAAAGCTGCACTCTCACAGATTGAACTTTTTGACAACTGTTTTATTTTTTGTCTTGGAACGCGCCAATTTATGCCAAAATGCATGTAAACCAGTCATATAAGACTGCTGACAAAAAAAATGATCGCAGATTTTTATTTTTCAGTTCAAAAATAGATTGATGTTTTATGCATTTTTCTTTAACCGTTACAGCCATTTATAGCCATAAAACATTAATTTTGGAACGGAAATATAAAAATCTACGATCTGATTTTTTTGTCAGCAATCTTATACCATTGGTTTGCAGATATTTATGCAAAAATTTGCTCTTTCCAAGACAAAAAATTAGAAAAAGTTGTAAAAAAATGTATATATGTGAGAGTGCAGCTTTAACATTCCGGGCTATTCATAAATATATCTCCCCAAACAGATCATTAATCCATCAAGCCGATGTTTAAAGCCCAATTTGGTTATTGCGTTTCTAGATAACGGGCAGGTGCCTTTTAATTATCCTTATCTTGTTCCCAGAATTTCACTTAATTATATATATATATTTTATATATAACTTTATTCATTTATTATCTCTCAGTATGGAATAATATATAATTATCTTAAATCACGCGTGTCTGTCTGTTTGTCGGCCTTACTAATTATATATGTATACATGTTTGTATATATATAAATTATAACAAACTATAATAGTTACTGTTTTAATTGAGACTATTATATGTCCAGCTCGTTCAAATTTCATACTTATCATCTTATCATTGTATATACATCAATGATTATATTGTTTAACAATTCATGTCATGTAATTAATATGAACACGCGTGTGATCAAATTACTTAATGAATGGTGACTCAGAGAAACGCAACTTAATTCAATTCCGTGCACGATGTCAAAATGGTGCAGTTTATAAAAAATAGATACGCACATGTATACTATGATGTATCCATAAAGTCTTGTCGACATATTTTATGTAGACCTGCGATCTGGGACACGACATGTCACAGTATTTATGTCGACTTGTCGACTAAGTCGGCATAATTATTGCGACAGGTCGTATTCTAGCTCGCAAGTCGACAGAAATCAATTCGACTTCATGTTTTGTCGACTTGCTAGTTTTAACTAGATAAGTCGACATAATTATTGCCACCAATGTTTATTTGTAAACTCAAATCTATGGAGACAAGACACTAGATGGTCATAAATCGGCAAATACCGTATTAGCTTCGAATTATCAATACGAGTTAGTATGTGACAGATTTTACATTATTTTACTCGATTAAAATAATTTACCGACGCTATTTTTAAATTTACTGAGATTTACGCGGTAAACACACCCAGTAAATTTCGCATTGGAAAATATGCAAAAACTGCGAAATAAGATGCATGTGTCGTAAGTGATACATCAGTAAGTTGTACACATCGATATAAATTTTATGGAAGTTTTTGACATTTTTTTCATTTACTTACAATGGCATTATCTGGTGTCTGTCCAAGTATTATGTTGATATGGTGTTGTTTTTTATTATTTTTTGTTTTGAGTCCCCCCCCCCCCCAAAAAAAAAAAAAAAAGAAGAGAGAGAGAGTAAAACTTAAAGCCAAAACGAGCTACAAACACTTTTTAGGCCTTTAAATATTGCAAAATTGGTGATTTCGTGTTAAACTTCAGTTGAAATAACAAATAAGAATTCATGTTGCACTCACTTTATCTTTATGAATGTGTTTTTTTTAATCATTTATTTTACATAGTAGGGCCACCTGGTTTCAAAATATCATATGTTGACGTTTTTTAACAAACACAACCGCCAGATTTATTTGACATTATGTAATTGATCACATGAAATCTTACTCATTGACATAAAATGTCTTAACCTTAGGCCAAATAAAAAATAGGTCTGTTTCAGGTTACCCGACCGAACCTATTTTATCCCGCCGACCCTAACCTATTTTTCCCTGAAAAAATGTGATTTGGGTACGAAAAGCATTTGTTACGAAATGTATGTACGTAAAGTTGACAATATTAGAGTTGGATTTCTGAATGTATTTACCGTACTTCACCTTAGAGTTCAGACACATTAAAACAATTAATTTTTCGCTCTCCGAATTCATAGAAAATAACCATTTTTACATTTTATCTACATGTATGGTAAACCTGCCTGTTTTCTTCATGTCTGCATTTTACCATTTATTAATTTATCCGTAGTTATCAATGTTTATTACGCCTATACGTGTAACTCCTTCATCAAGTTAATTAAAATCCCATTCAACAGCATTTTATACATGCATTGTTTTGTTTGTTTATTTGAGTTTATCAAGGTCTGCCCGTGCCCATTGGCAGCATTATGGCTTGACCCCCCCATGATGCCATCACGACTTAAATTGTCTTTAAATGCCATAAGTGACATGAGATAGAAGTGACAGCAATTCGCAGTCAAATCCAGGCATTGGAAGACTTGAAGAAACAGAGTGAGATACAAGAAATCCGGGTGCGATACCCTAGCTCTTTGCGAAGAGACCTCTTGGTTCTTTAACGTGCTCGGTGTAAAGCACCGATACACGGGAAACAACTTTCCTGGGTTAAACCAGTACTGAGGTCACCACTTTCCCAAGCACTACCCTTTAAATGCCAAACGCCAGGCAAGGGAGATACTTGTACCAGCTTTTAACGTCTTTCGGTATGACGCGGCCTGGGATCGAACCCACGACCTCCCGCTCCGTAAGCGGACGCTTAACCACAAGGCCACGGAGACGGTAAAATGCATTGAAATGAATTAACACCGTTTATCGGCTTCAGATCAAACAGTCATATTGTGTGACGTCACATAACTCTCAGTTATACCCACGAGGATCTCATGGAGAGCATGGATATTGTTATGCAGGATTAATGTGTCTGGATGGTGTTTTCGATTGTAACTCAAGTATTGCATTTCTTACTTTAATTCATCACATTAAATAGTTACCTGTATCATTGAATGTGTTGACTTTAATTGTTCTATTGATGTTACAATGAGTATTACTGTACGATTATTGCTTCATAAAGTCTGTATTAAAAGTGTGGTACAAGTTTGAAAGTTTATTGGCGGATCGTTTTACAAACATGTCATGTCTGTGTTTTCTTAATCTCTTGATCGCCCTTGTTGTTTCTTTAATCCTCCATTAAATATATCACACATCCTTTTCAACAGGCAATAAATCGTTTAGGATGGGTAGTAACTAACTAACTTGTCACAGTGATACGGTACGGTAATCTAGCCAGGCATTGTAACGATAAAGATCAATAATTTTTGTCTGTGAGACTTAGTAACTGTAAAAGTTACAATCGATGTCCTTTGGGTGTCCGAAAATTAGGTACATAAAATAAATTATTTTTGAAAATAAAAATGGATGTCCGAATTTTTAGATTGTCCGAACTCTAAGGTGAATTACGGGTAGTTTGTGCTTGTGTGACAGGTATATTTCCATTCTTGAACTATATTTTCTTGTCAGATACAAATGAGTCAGATACTGACTTTCGGATTGATATGTCAGACTTAAGTGTGCAATTTTGGCAATAAAACCTGCATGCTACTTGTTCTTCAAACCTGAACCCCCAGGTCCCCTTGACAGCATTGAGGTTTCCTTGGCTGATGGCTTATATGGTAAATTTGCTGTCCCACTCTTCATATAATTATGTTACAGGGAGGTTAGCATTCTACAGAGGGTGATTGAAAGCAAAAGGGTGCATAAAGAAAAGTAAACCCGTTCCTGGAAAGTCTTAAATAATAGCAGAGTGTTGTACCATAACTTAGTTGAAATCCAATCATCATTGTCAAAGTATTTAACCAGACAAATAAAGAATGTTTCCTTTGAAGCATGGAACATGTTTAAAATCTACTGATAAACCTGAAAATGGATGACTTTTATTTCTGTTACTTTCTGAGTCAACAGTTACTGAAATCAATATATAAAAAATAAAAAAATAAAAAACATTCCGACCTACCTACCCTTTTTTTGGTAGCGTTACCTGAAACGCACCTATTTTTTTGTTTGGCCTTATTCTAAAAAACGCAATATTATTTACTTCCACGATGCTTTAAGAGATAAAATGCTGAAACATTAGGTTGAATACTAAAACATGATCGACTATGAACTATCTCATGAATGTGTTTTTGTGTAGGCATGGGCAAATCGCCTAATGTATTTGAAATGCACACTTACACTTCAATCTCCATTTTACTTAAAGTGACACTCTTATTTAAAATTAATACATACATTCGAACCCCGTTGGCTCGAACTCGCATGGCTCGAATTCCTCGTTGGCTCGAACTAGATGTAAAGGACCGATTCCTTGATATTGGAGGTAAACATTCCCGCTTGGCTCGAATTACTCGTTGGCTCGAACTAGATGTAAAGGACCGTTTTCTTGATATTGGAGGTAAACATTCCCGCTTGGCTCGAATTTTCCGAGTCTCGAGGTATTTTTACCGGTCCCTGGAAGTTCGAACCATCGGGGTTTGACTGTACACGTAAGTTTTGAGTGATAAACCTTTACCTGATTGCTATATAATGTATTTATTGAAAAAAAAATACTGATAACAAGATTGTAACCGTGCATTTAATAGCAGAAAACGCAAAAAATATTAAATGATTGGTGAATGCTAAAAGATTTACTGTGGTCTACTATAGTCTCATAAGGTAGAAATACCGTCTTCCATGCTTATTTCTTTCAAATTAAACTCACTATCATTCGTAAGAACTACTGTTTTCGACAGTTATTCATTATTTTGTAATATTAAAACAATTGTATTAATTGTGGTAAATCTTATTTGGGAGTAAGAGTGCATCTTTAAGCAGCTGACATTACTCTTAAGGTCCAAAAATGGTTTGGTTAGGGTTACATCGTTTTCAAAAACACGTAGGGTAGGTAGGCTTAATATTTTTTCCTGTCATGCTTTATATAAGAATGTTGTATTCATCATTGGCGAATGGTTATAAAGTCGAAACCCGTTGGATCGACATCGCTTGACTCGATATCCTCGTTGGCTCGAACTTTGGATAAAGGACCGATTGTTTTTTAATCTACGTAATCATTCCCGGTTGGCTCGATATTTGCGACGCTCGAAGTGTTTTGGCCGGTCCCTGCGATATCGAGCCAACGGGTTTCGCATGTATAAAGCGTTAAAGGTTTTAAACTACATATTAAACATATTTTTATATTATATTTTATATTGTTTGTTACCAACTAACTATACAAACGGTGGGGTCGGTGCCTATTTCGTAGGTAGAGTCGGGCTACCCGAACCAAATGTATTTTTTAAGGCCCTAATAAGTTTATTCCACCCCAACTTCCACGAAGAGGTCATGTGTTTTTGATAACAATCATGCCCATCTTTTATCATAATATCGGGCTCGTGCCCTCTCTGCCAATCATCAATACACTCGATCACTCATCTAGAATGATTTGCTAATTGGCTTTCATGAAGTCATTAATCAGTCAATAGTGAATTGACCAACGGCTGCTATAGCGCCATTGCCGCCTCTGTGGATTTGTGAAATATTGGCATCATACATGTATAATATGTTGTCTTGTGCAGTGCGGAATATTAATAGTATTTAAAGCTAATTTAATAACTCAAAAGGATACACTTATTATCGTTTCTTATATGATTAGGTATGTACTATCTGAGTTTTAAAGCTGCACTCTCACAGATTTACCATTTTTACAACTTTTTTTATTTTTTGTCTTGGAAAGAGCAATTTTTTGCGTAAATATCTGCAAACCAATGATATAAGATTACTGACAAAATATCAGCTCGCAGTTTTTCATATTTACGTTAAAATTGGCTCATTTCAAGACAAAAAAAATATGTCAAAACGGTCAATATGTGAAAGTGCAGCTCTAAATATAAAAAATAACGTTGTTTTTGTTTTGATTATCAATTTTTATTACATGTTTTCCGGTAAGTCATAAAAAAATGTATTAGTGAAATAAAAATGATATTTCTCTGTTTCAATCGGTGATATTTCATTGCTTTGAACTTTAGCCCGCTTTACGTCGAAATCAAACGTCATCACACGAAGGGTTGGGACCCAATTCCAATGACATCTATTACAAAATTATAACGTGACGTTCTTGTACAAGTTGGAGCGCTTTTCTATGAATCTTCAATTAAGTCATTTTATATCCTTTGTATGCATATAAGTAAAGAGGGTTTTTTTCAATACAATATCGCATAAAAATTCATCTCCTGAACACCAAAAATGTTCGCTACGCCACTCGTGAAACATAACATTTGGTGCTCACTGAAACAAACAATTATCCTCTACACCCGTCCGATATGCTTTCAGGATGGTCACCAACAAATATTACATTCACCATCGGGGGTGGGGGTTTGGGTTGGGGTTAGGGCGGGGTTCGAGACAACATGTGTTAAAGCAATTTTTTGGAGTCTGCATACTTGACGTGCGCACGTTCGATATGTTTTCAGGATGGTCACCAACAAATATTACCTCCACCATAGGGAGTTGGGGTTGGGGTGGGGCGGGATTCGGGTCTGCATATGTTTAAGCGATCTTTTTTAGTTTGCACACTTGACGTGCGCACGTTCGATATGTTTTCAGGATGGTCGCCAACAAATATTACCTCCACCATCGGGAGTTGGGGTGGGGGTGGGGCGGGATTCGTGTCTGCATATGTTTAAGCGATCTTTTTTAGTTTGCACTCTTGACGTGCGCACGTTCGATATGTTTTCAGGATGGTCGCCAACAAATATTACCTCCACCATAGGGAGTTGGGGTGGGGGTGGGGCGGGATTCGGGTCTGCATATGTTTAAGCGATCTTTTTTAGTTTGCACACTTGACGTGCGCACGTTCGATATGTTTTCAGGATGGTCGCCAACAAATATTACCTCCACCATAGGGAGTTGGGGTGGGGGTGGGGCGGGATTCGGGTCTGCATATGTTTAAGCGATCTTTTTTAGTTTGCACACTTTACCTGCTCCCGTTCGATATGTTTCAGAATAGTCACCAACAAATATTACCACCACCATCGGGGGTTTGGGTGGGGTGGGGCGAGTCTCAAGTCTGCATATATGTTAAAGCGATATTTTTTAGTCTGCACACTTTACGTGCTCCCGTTCGATATGTTTCAGAATAGTTACCGACAAATTTTACTTCCACCTAAGTCGTACTAATTATAAATGTCTCATTATTTAGTCGTTTGTTCGTTTCCAGATGGATGGTCGCTGCACTGCTCTCCTAAGAGTCCGTCTACCCGTCCGTCCGTACGAGCATCGTCAATCACAGGTTATCTGCAAATTGTAAGTATTAAACTCATTATTTTAAAAGCAAAATACGTTTATAAAATGTTCAACATTTCTGTATTCAATATATTTAAACTTCTGCGACGTTTAATATTACAATGATATATATATATATAACATTTTGAAAAAATACTTACATATAAGATCATTAACTTTTTTTAAATATTCTTAAAATACGGTATAATCATGATGTACATTTCGACTATCATGCTAATCCATCGGTGCACGTAAATAACAATTAATTAACACAAATGTAAGGTATCTCCAGGAAGACGACTAGTATCTTTTTAGTGGTGCGGCGGGGAATCGAACCTGCGACCTTGGATGTGTTACTACTAGAACAGGGGTCCGATTTTGATTGATGTTGGGTGGTGGTAGTAGTTTATACTCCGGGTCCCGGCGTGAGCACATTGAGGGGTCCCAGAGTGACAGTTCAACCACCGCACACCTATCCTGGGCGGTGAACCAGTACTAGGTGCCTTCACTTCTGCAAGGAACTGACAACTTTTGTACATGCCAGGGGCAGTGGTACAGTGCGAATGGTCGTAGAAAGGATTTCATAACCAATCACAACAGAAGTGACCTGGTCCGCCCGGGAATCGAACACGGGTTGTCCGATTAACAGTCCAACGCTCTACCGACTGAGCTAACCGGACGGATTGCTGTTGTTGTTGTTGTTGGGTTTATAAAGGTCTGCCCGCGCCCTATGGCTGCATTATGGCGTGACCCCGTCTCATCCCCTAGTGTGACTGAAACATATTTTTGAGGCCAAAGGAGGAGTTTTATTCCCACCGTTTTGTGGGATATTCGCCAAACGAAAAATTTTGATCTCCAAATGCCGCGGCCCCTACGATGAAGGACACCTAGAGTGGTCCCAATTGATGCCGAAAGGAATGCTGTTTATATAGTAAAAGAAGCCCACGTGATCTAAACTGGCCAATGGCGGCCGGACCGGTGAAATGTTAATCAATCATCAAAGGACCGCCTTGACAGAACAGAAGGACCGGTAAGGCGATACTCCCAGTGTTGGGCGGTCCGGCAGCCTTGACAATTTGTTTACAATATTTAAGATGCACTCTTACTCCCAAATAAGATTTATCACATTTAATAATATTGTTTTAAAATTCCAAAAAGGATGAATAAATGTCGAAAACAATGGTTCCTATGAAGGATGACGAGTTTGGTTTGAAAGAAATGAGCAGAAATGAGCATAAAACACGCTATTTCTACCTTAAGAGACTATAGTAGATCACAGCAAATATTATAGCATTCACCAACCATTTAACATTTTTGCGCTTTCTGCTATTAAATGCACGGTTACAATCTTGTTAGCAGTAATTAATATTTTCCATAAATGCATTATTTAGTAAGTAGTTAAAGGTTTATCACTCAAAAATTATGTTTGTTATACTTGTGTGTGTATAAATTTTGAATAAGCGTGTCAAGTAAAAGCGCATTTAAGTGTCTAGATAAAGACAGTGGCTAGTTCCGCCTTAAAGACATCAACTGAGGCCGCTAATACGAAGCCAAGTGGAAGGCTGTTCCACTCCTTAATAGTTCGGAGGAAGAAGATTGCGCCGATAGCTTGTTGCACATTGTGGTATCTTGAAGTAGTGTGTTGATGCTTGTTGAGAGAGATGAGACTGTGGTAGAAGACGGTTGGTTTAGTTGATGGCAATTAGTTTTAGTTATCCTACGACTAAAATCCTTTCTTTAACAGGGGCCCTATTTTTACTTTTAAAAAAATATGCACATAAAAGCAAAATTTTGTCGTTTAGATATATAATATTGTTAACGCTATGATCATTATACAGTCGAATCCCTTTGGCTTGAATTCATCGTTGGCTCGAACTGGTTGTAAAGGACCAATTTCTTTGTACTGTATGTAAGCATTCCCTCTTGGCTCGAATTGTTCGAGGCTCGAAGTATTTTCGCCGGTTCCTGGGAGTTCGAGCCAACGAGGTTCGACTGTATACTCAATGTTTTTACGTATTGTGAGTCGGAGATGATCAAATTTTCAGTTATAGTTCTTGAAGGAAATTTGACAAAATATCTTTCACATTTCCGCCCAGGAGTTTTCTTGGTAATTTTCAACGCCATTGCTTATCATTTAGTTTCATCATTGAGTACAAAAGTGGCAATATCAAGATTTGCCGAAGGGTAACACGAGTGCATTCGGTTGATTTTATACCTTAAGCATGTCCTGAATCACGATCAAGTGCATCTATAGGTATAGACAAATCTGTTCAAACATCGATCGTAATTGATTAAAATATTAAGAAAACTGAACAGCAATATATATATATATATATATAGGAGTGGCGCGTCTTCGGACAAGCTGTCCGAACCAACAATGATGTAGAAGGTAAATGTTTTAGCTCGCAATTGTAAAGCAAACAAAAAAAGAAATTTACAAAATATGTTTAGAATTATAACTTGCATCTATTCAATTAATAGTATATGTATTTTAGAATTAAATTTCTCTCCTCCAGGGTGGCATCGTCGACTGAACATGAAGACGGGAGCGGCGCCACCCTTCTAGGTCCTCCTCCAAATCCTACATCGCGAGGCCAAGGATGTGGAAGAGCAGATACATCTGGTATCAGAACTCAGTCTTCGGAGAATACAACGAAAATCAACTCGGTCGATGCAGTCGAGGCAGTTAGTGCGTTGGACGCCTACACTGCCGGCGACATATCAACTTCAGGGCTCCTGAAGAAGGTTTCGGTCATATTTGGTCATCGAGTTCTAAGAACAGAGGAGGTTGATGATGAGGACTAACTGCTTATTTATTGTCTGCAATATGCTTGTGTTATTAGTGGTCATCGAGTTCTAAGAACAGAGGAGATTGAGGATGAGGACTAACTGCTTATTTATTGTCTGCAATATGCTTGTGTTATTAGTTTTGTTAATAGCGTATTGTAGTCAATGAAAGTAAACACCTCATATCATTATTGATAATATTATATTTCCTGTGAACAAATAGATAAAGTATTATTATACTACAAAGTATACTTATTGTCATTATTGTTACAAATATAATCCCTGACATCAAATAAATATTCGGTAGTTATTACTTCTTGTTTTTAATTAATCATATATACATTGAAGTTGATGTACAAATTTAAAAAAAAATGTGGACGTTCTTGGGGACGTTTTGACCAGCTACTGGGGACGTTTTGACCAAAATGGGGACGTTTTGACCATATGACGTTTTGACCTGGGGACGTTTTGACTGTTAATCATCCAAACCCTACCAGAATTCGTGACAATTTTATGTCACGCTGTTATTTCACTTGTATGCGTTGTACATACAAAATAACTGTAGGCCTATCCTCAGGAAAATGAAGTAAAATGTAGTTCACAAACACATTTTCAACACCAAAAAACGCTTTAAAGATAGTTGATGAAGCATTTTAATAAATCCTTTTACAAGCATTCCTTAACCAGGTCATAGTTGTGTTCAAATTTAATCACGTGACACAAAGATTTTCAGAAAATACACATGTGACCTACATTTGAACTCACAAATGTTGTGGTTATTTTGCTGTTATTTTTTCTATTTCGAATAATTAGTAAATAACTAATAACAAATTTGGAATAAATCAATTGCTTTTACTTATCAAAAGGTATTTTCATCCGTACTGCAATCGGATTCCACTAAATGAACAATGTGAATCCGATACTATAAATAGAATCCATCGACGTCATCACGGTCTTGTGATTCCATTGCATTCTGGTTGACTTTACTATTGGGGTTACGCCATAACTTTAATGTGTTGTATCAACATTAAAGTTATGGAAGCCAGAACTACCACATTTGTTTTTTATCGTCGGCGCCTTGAGAGGCCCCACAGAACGTTGAGAACAGTCCTCTGCCCTCCTCTTCCACAATCAAACCAATAGCCGTTGCCTTTTCCTTGTCTGTCCAGTTTGTACACCTTTTTTGCGCTATTTCATTACAGGACGCCATCGTTGTTCTAAACAGACGACTTGACAGCTATTTGATGTTTGGTCGAGCCTTACCTCAATTAAAGAGTATCCATGCTTTTTAGGTTACACACCACCATTGTCATTTCCTCTATAATTCAATGTGAAATTATTATTTTTAGACAACATTTAAAGGCATTTCGAGCAAATGCAGACTATGATAAACATATATATTCTTAAAGTACAAGCATTTAATTACCTTTTAAGCCAATAAAAAAGGGGGGTCAAGTTATTCCTAAGAAAAATCTCTCCACTTGAAAAACAAACTCTAAAAATTGCACAGTCCGCCATGACAGTTCTTCCAAAATGACCTTTCAACTATAGGGCAGCAGTTTATGCTTAAATCTCTATTCTAAATGATAAATCAAGAAATAATAGATACTCAAGGTATAAAAGTTTCAGGAATAATGATATTTTTGATTTACAGTGTATTCAGCATGTGAAAACATGTCTATCAGTCATAAAAGCATTATTTTTTTATTGAGAATTTTCCACACAACGGAAGTACATATGACGCAATGGTGACGTCATACCTTACCCAAACTACCGAAAAGATAATCGCGTTATACTCGATTAGTTAAACCGTTGTTAAACGCTTTCGTGAAATTCGGTTTAACAAACCGGTTTAGTTAAACCGAATAACGGGTTTAAACTCGTTGCTAATCTAAGCAGTTTAAGAAGTTTCGAGAAATCGGGGCCTGATTATAGATAAATAAACATAATTGTCAGACTTCACAGTTCAAATGGTTTTGAAGTCGTGTTTGAAGTCACTGCGCCGCGTTGGCATCCGTAGTTGAGCCTGTAGTGAACATTTAATCACCTTAGTGGCACACCTTCTATTTGAATACTCTGAGTATTCAATAGCTTTTGTTGTAATTATTAAGTTAAAATATCTTAATGAAGTATTAGCGCGAAATTTCTTAAGAAAATCTGATCTTACACAGGAGAAGACACGAACGTTTTACCTATCTGGCTATATTGGTAATATAACCATCTATTATAGCGCTCTATTATAGCATTTTAGTAAAGAAACCAGCCCGATGCGTTCCATAGCAATACCTCAATTAATCAATGTGAAATAACCTTACATGTATGTTAATAACAAAGTGGCCACTGTACTAGTTGTTCAAATATGCCTAGATATTTCAACCTACTAAACGGTATACCAAAACCCTCATTTCTTTTGAATTATGGAAATTAGAATCCATTATTGTTTCTGGTACCAAATACTTATCTAAATACATAGTATCATGGTGCATATGCCTTTTACTCATTCAATTTAAAATCCTGTGCATAAATTGTTGTTGCTTTACAAAAACGCTCATGGAAATTTAAGCATGATAATACAACAAATCAACAACAAAAGAAGTTTACAATATTTTATTTTATGAATGTAATTCTGTTAAATTAATAAGAACTTAAAGACATAAACAAAATATATATAATAGTCATAACAAATACACTATAGAATATATGGTGTTAATGATGTTAATCTGGCATATACAGACAACCACATCAGTAAAACGCATGGCATTTAAGTTTTAACAATAAATGGTTGTAAGACCATCTTCTATATGTAAGTGTTTTGATAGCATGATGTTATAACACCGAAGTTGTACAACCATTATCAATACCAAAACATTAGAAAGTAAAAGTCACCAGAATAGCAAAAAATTCAACATGACTACAATAAAAAAGTGTCTACAAAATTTACAATAACAATTATCATATTAACAAGATCCTAATCGAAGTTACCACTTCGTAGCAAAATATTCTAAACAATATCCTTAAATAATATGAATATAGAAAAACAAGACATGTAAGCACATTTTATAACATAAAACCATATCAAGCACATTCGTCTTGTAAAAGGACACCTTACCAATTCGTTTTATCCATATAGTTTGCGATTTTACAAACGTATTACATGCATTATCTCTAAGTGTTAATATTATGTGATGTTTTTTGAAAAAAAATATGGATTAACTTCATTTCTTGTTTTAACCTTCTTAAACCGACAAAATAGAACAGTTTACTTATTATTGTTGCTACTGTAAGAAGAGATGGGTGTATAACAGACATACGGAGCTGTTGCATACCAGTTAATCACAGTATAATCACGATATCAACGTGTATCATATACTGAATTCCAGTTAACTGGCCAGTCGCAAAACCAATTATTTCGAATCAATGCATTAGCTTATGCAACCATGTGCTCCTATTTATTAACAATACAATCTGATTGTTTGACAACTGGCGACTAGTCAATTATATAATTCAATACTCACATACGTATGTGTTGGACATAGATCTACCGCAACCAATTGTATTAAACCTTCTCCAAAGGTTGTCTTTTGGCCAATTGGAAAATTTAAATGATTTAATTGGTTTATAGTAATTATTGGGAAAAAACTTTGGTCTATCAATAAACATTTTTGCTAACTGACCAAACAAAATAATTAACCAGTTGTATACAATTGGCTGCAGCTGTATTAGAATTTGTCGGCTATTTACAAATGTATAATTTCAGAAAAACAGAATAAGTGCACTATACATACACAACACATGCAAATATTTGTCCATTATTTGTACAGATAAGAGTCTTAAAGTACGGTCTTAAAATAGAAGCATAGGCAATACTCCACGGACATGTTCCAGTTTTTGATTCTTTCATACTATATTGACGACGGATACATATATACAGGAGGCTAAACATGTTTCAATTGAACCTGGTTTCTAGCGTTTATAACTTTGACATTCTATTCTTATAAAAGATATTATAAAGATATTATAAAAAATATCTAGCATCTGACTGGCTCTGATGTATGGTAATCAAAGAACTCACCGTACGATACTTACTCGAATTGAGTATTGATTATATTTATTTTGAAACAAATATCTCAAATGGTACGTCTAAAACTTTCAACTCTGAAAATATTTGTCTTGCAATACCTCGTCGTACGACCGTTCGAAAGGCCTGACTGTGTACTCAGTCAACATCACTGAGTACATAGTGAACACATTTTACAATATGTCGGCTTGATTATATTTAAGAAAAAACTATATCAGAACTAGCCAAAACACTGTAGTTCACGAGCCTTAGTAAGTGTCAAGTCAAATCATTTATAACAAAAATGATGAACAAACAGTTCTTTGTTATATCACGTAATTACCGACGTGTTCTCTTCGGACTTATTCGGCCAAAGAATGTTTATCAACCTTTGCTTAGGGAGCCATGCAATTAAAGTATAGTTGGTCTTTTTGCGCAGTTCTCAAGCACAGTCATCCACCGTTGCGCAACCTCGTGTTCCGGGGTGCATATGACAAGTTGCCTATCGCGTGCCTGCACAACTATCGAGTGTTGACCTGAAATGTTATATTGCGAATTAGTAACAATCTTTTTTTATCGAAATTTTTAGCGCATAAAATACGTTTTAATGAAAATCGAAATGCTTATGTCTGATTAACAGTAAGGCAAATGCTTTATAGATACAAATGTTGTTATATACAATGACAAGACTACCGCATTTACAGAAAAATGTCTAAAAAAACACAACATTTCACCGGTATTATAATAATGATTTGATTATTTTGTTAATACGCGTAGTAGAACTAAAATGTATAAGAAAAAATAATATGTTTCGGACATATGTTTATCTTAAATTACGAACGATACGTGGTAATTTAGGACAGTTTAAGTACATTGAGACATAATGTAGTTCATTTAATCCATTTTTTTTATTCTAAACTGTTTTTTTCTGGAACTGCTCAACCAGAGACTAAGAACAGCATACGAACATTATACGATTTATGGCTATTTTGAACTCACGGTTCAGATTCAACATGGAGATAGAATCACAGGTGGACACTGAAAGCGATTTCGTTGGCCTTCCAGGTTTTTTGCACCACTGAATCGTTATCCATTTAGCGTCATTGTCGGTGTCCTGATGCTCCAGTAAAGTGACATAGACACGGTGACTCCAACCAGCTTTTGTTTGCTTTTGAAAATAACCTGTTTTAAACGATATAAACAACTTACATTATGTATATGCCATGTGACCCACCGTCCGCTTTCTGAGTCATCAATAAAAATATTCTTATTCCTTTTAATAAGAATATAATCTGATGATTATATTTTGTTAAAATCAAAATATATTTTATCAAATTTGCAAGCCAACTCTTTTTTGTACATAAATAAAAAGTACTAAAACAATTTAAAACATATTTTTATTTAGTTTAACTATTACACCTTTAAATGTACGTCGCTTATAATAAACTTTTTAAACATTATACTTGTATGCGAACTGTATAATTACATTTTAAAAACGTGCACCATATACTAGTATCATTTAAAAAAAATGTACCATTGATTATTTCCATAGGTTGGACGTTCAGATGTGTTCGAGGTCTGTATTTGTTTGGTGATGATAGCTCGATTTTCTCAGCCGGATATGAATGACTTTTATCTGAAATGTCAGGCTGTGTCAATTGTTTTGGGCCGTGGAAACAATCTGTTTTGTGCAAAACAGTTCCTATTGTTTGATGTCTATTCCTTATTCCATGATGCAATATCTGAAAAAGCTTTTCCCCCAAATGTCTTCCTCTTTCTACTCCACATATACGTTCATTGTAGTGGAAGTGAACGGTGATGCTTTGTTTAGTTTTATTGTACACCACCTGACAAATTGTTTCCTTACTTAACTTTGCAAGCCAAATGTTCTTAATCGATACTGTGTATGGGTAGTCAGGTGTTCCACTAGCGATCATGTCTAACTTTGTCAAGTCATTGATAATGAGATAATGGCGACCGAAACTGGCCTTATTTTCCGGCTGCAGCAAATTTACTATATCTATATACGGCAACTGTCCATGCTCTATGTCTGCTATCATTTGTTTTTTGTTTTCTTCAAGAAACTCACTAAACGTCATATCGTTGGAGGGTTGAGCTGATATAGGTATAACATTTATCCCTCTGACTACCTCATTTGCTATTGCCGGTATTTCTGCCCGTAGATCGATATCTGTAAGTATTGTCACATTTGGTTGTCCTGTTTCAACAGCTAACAATAACTGGTAGACCGAAGCAAATAGCTGAAACAATGTGGCATCCGAATCACGCAAAAACGCTAAAATTTCATTGTAATTATTCGGACCTATTGTTTTTGATGTAGACCTGAAAAACTTGGCTTGCGGTTCACTCACTTCCTTAGTAAGAGAACATGGAGTGGCAAATTCTATCCTTTGTTTCCAGTAATTTAGACATGCTTTTCTTTTGGCACGAAGTGTTTCGTTAATGGCTTTCCTCGGGTGAATTTCGCTGAAGTGAGCATCTATGGACTTGTTTTGCTGTAGTGAGTCTAAATATGTTTTCATTTCCTTGAAAATCAACAAAATTGACGTCATATCAGACACAACCTTGTGAACACTTAGACGAACGAGTGTGCAGCTGCTTGTTTGGCCAATCTGAAATTTTATTGGATACTGAGTGTCTAAATCAAATGTTATAGTGTCTCTCTGATCACGAGCTTCTGTAAATTTGTCAAGCATTTGGTTGAAAGGAACGATTTCCAATGGAATTATATTGAGTGCAGCATCTTCGACTACAACATAATTATCGTAACCTTCTTCCTTTATATGGCATCGAAGTTCACGGAAACGAGACAATAAATGTGCAATATAGTTCTTGAAATTTTCAATTGTCAATGCCGTTCCTCTAATTTCGATATCAGTCATGTACGTAAGGCCAGGGTCGTACTTAAAATGGCGATAACTCATTAAATCGGGAATCTGGGTGACTGCAGGTTTTCCGATTGACTCTTCTGAATAGTTTTCCGTGAAGTGGTTTTCTTGTGTTTCCGAAACTTCCAATCGCTCGAAGCAAAAGTCTACAACATCCCGTATTGTACTTGAGCCTGACATTATTTTGACTACAGGATATTGAACACTGAAAATCGTTCGTAAGCTATTTAGAAACCCTGTTGCAGACAAGGAGTCAACTCCTAGGTCAAAAAATGTTTGATCATCTTCAAGTTTTGTAGTATCGCTAACAAACTGCTCACTAATAATTGACAATATGATTTTTCGAACTGCAGACCTCTTTCCACGTAAAGTCAGATTTCTTATCTGATGCAAACGGTTTTTCTCCTCTTGGTTATGGAGTTTTACAGCATCGGTCACACCGCTTTTGAGTAGTCCACTGAACTTGACCTTTTCCTCTTTAACTGCACTAGAATGTGATAGAACTTCCCAATTAAGGTCAGCAAAACAGATGTTTGTCTCATTGCACAGAAGCGCATCCGTAAAATATTCCTTTGTTTTTTCTTCGGATAAAATTCCTATTCCTAGGTTTTGCAATTTATTGGCAACCTTTTCGTCTTCTACCGACATCCCTACTGCCAATGCGCCCCAATTTATCGACTGGCCGCTCATTCCTTGTGATCGTCTATATAGTGCCATACTGTCAAGAAAGCTATTGGCTGCTGCATAGTTTGTTTGTCCATGGTTTCCCAACAAGGATGTCACTGACGAATGCATTACGAAGTAATCCAGAGGCAAGTCCTTAAAAGATACGTGTAAGTTCCACGTCCCATCAAGTTTTGGCTTGAGAACTTTCACAAGCGTTTCTTCTGTCTGATTTTCATAAACTGCATCGACTAGAACACCAGCACCTTGAAAAATACCACGTATTGGGACACCGTTTAATGCGAAACATAGTGATTTTCTAGCCAGGTACAGTGACTCTAAATCGGTAACATCAACTTGCAGTGTATGTATCGTACAAGAACACCCTGTTTCTAAGTCTTTGAAATACTGAATTTGTTCAGCACCTGGCTGGCGCCTAGAAAATATTGCAATATGACCGGCTCCTGATTCTGCAATATGTTTCACCAGAACACGGCCAAGGCCGGTCAACCCCCCAACTACAATGTAACAACCGCACTTTCGAAACAGACTTGACATTTCGACTTTGTGGGGTATGTTTGCGTCTAGTTGAATATCAAGTGTTTGTACAACGGACGTTTCAAACATATTGGCTATGTTTGTATTGGATTCCAAACCGTTTCTTGAAATGTTTTGCAATGTGGATTGAACACATTTACGCAATCCTTGCGAAACGAAAATGTCTGCTGGAGAAACTACCACAACGGCCACTGTTGGATAAGTCATCCGAATATACGCTTGGAGATTGACGGATACATTTCCTGATAAAGCCACGATGCTTGTTTTGTTTTTGCATTTGATAATGACTTTGTCGATGTCAATTGATGAAAATCGTACGAGTGGAACAATAGTTATACCAACCTTACTGCTTTGAATATGTTTAACGCTCTTTATATCAACAAATTCAATTTCACATGATTTCGTTGCACTCATTTGAACAAAAACTTCTTTAACACATTGTCCATTCATAGTTGAATTTCCAAACAAAAGGACGCGGGATCCGTCTTGGATATTTTGGATAATCTGGTCTAGCAGGATGGCATGTAGTAAAACACCAGGTGTCGGGGAATATTTTGACAAAGGCCAAGTACATTCTTTCGGTATGTGAACAATTGGATATTGAACTGGAACAGGGTATAAGAAACCTATCTCGATATCACCGGAATCGGTTTCTTTCAAGAGCCCTTTTCCTTCTAAGGCTATAACATTGTGGCTTTGCAAAATTATGTCAGGCCAAATTTCGGGAATATCTATTCCAGTCGTTTGGGAAAATGTCGTCAAAGGGTGAAGGCACATTGATGTTATCGCAACCCTTGATGCATTAAGATCATGTGCTGGTGCATCCCGGATCTTTGTATCAGCTAGAAATGGTTTTTTGACACGTTCAAGTGATTTCGATAGAAAACATGCACTTGATTCCAAGTCCTTTGATATTTCTCTTGTTCTGCCTATGTTGTTAAGATGAAAACGGGAAATGCTGATATGGTACACAGAGGTTCCAGATACAATCAGTTCTGCGTTTGCACTATCCATTAACCTAAACACGGTAATCAACGTGTCTAAATCCAAATCGTTTTTATCGACATCAACTAAGCGGAGATCCAAATGAACTTTTTCGTGGCGTAAGGCACGTACCATTCCCCACATGTGGCTGCCTTCTACATTCACACACGTTTGAGTTTTGTAGAAATGGTCTTGAGTGTTATCTGTGATGACATATATAGGGCATTGTAGTTCGTTCTTCTGACACCAACCAAGAAACTCTCGGAATCTAAAGAATCCTCTAGCAGCAGAATATGAGAGATTGTCTTGCGCAACAACCGGCTGGTTGACGTAAAAAAGAGCTGCTAATGGTTTAAGATTGCTTTGCTGTTCGATAGCGCTTTCAGCTTCTTCTATGCAAAGAATTCCTTGAGTTTCAACAAACTTTGAAAACCATGTTTTATTATCCAGCGGCTTTGCGGAATAAAACATACCTCCCCTTCTTTCTGTGGTTCTAGAAACGTCAAGAGACGTATTTCCGACAACGTAGGTATGTTTGTATTTGGTGCTTTCGTCTAGTGTGCGTGTGTAAAAGTCTAGAATCTCTAGTAAAACAAATCCTGCAGGATTCACCAATACTAGATTGAAGTGGAACTCGTTGTAAGTCTGACTTACTAACTTCACGTACACGTATAACATTCTCTGTTCTGGATCGATTGGTCCGAACAAGGTGATTCTTTCACTGCCCTTTGGCAAAGCAATATCAATGTTCTCATTGATAAAATTTGCAAAAGTCTGAAACATTGCATCAACAATTGCAGGATGAATAATGGTATTTTGTATTTCTCTTGCAATATTGGCTGGGATGAAAATTTCAGAAATACATTCAGTAGCAGAGCACCATGATTTTTCAATCAAAGCAAGTGAAGGGCCATATTCAAACTGCAAACCTCTCAGCGCTTGATAAACTGAGCTTTTATCCTTAACTTTTTGGCATTTGTTGAAAAGGGATTGAAGTTGTACATGTTTTGTTTCCTTCGTCTCTCTAGGAAATACTTTTCCCTTTGCAACAACAACCCCCAATTTGTTTTGGCACCGGAAATGGACAGTTGACTTTTGTTCTATACTTGTTGAAATGTCAAGGATAGATTCATCGTTTGGTTGTAATGTTACAGGATTGACAAAGTCAACTGAAACTGACAAACTAAATGCACTTTTACCCAGAACCTTCATTCCAACGAAAAGTGCAGCATCGATGTATGTTGCACCAGGTACCAAAATTGTACCTGACATGCGATGGTCAAAGACAAATGGTGTCCTTGAATTCGAAAGATGAGCTTCAAATTTTGATTGTGTTCCATTTAACATTGATGTCATAAACATATGTGAAGTATTGCCGTCGGATTTTATACCTTCAACATACTGTTTCATTTTTTCAGACACATGCAATGTTTTTGATTTTTGAAAGTTGTATTTCGGTATAGAGATTGGATTTCTCCATCCAGAAAACAAATTCATCAAATTTAGTTCAACCCCTGTCTGGAAAAGATTCGACAACGAATCAAACATGCATTGGAATTCTTTGTTGAAGTTCATTGACTGTTGACAATTAAATGATCCTTCCTCGAAAATATCTGCAAGATGAGCTTTCAGCACCGGCTTTGGTCCAATTTCAAGAAAGATGTTATGTTTTGTATTTGATGCAGCTCGTTTTACACTCTGATAAAACAAAACAGATTGTCGGACATTCTTGGCCCAGTACTCGCCTGTTGTGAAATCTGTTTCCGAAGCAACTTCTGCCGTCACGGTCGAAATGATGTTATATTTGATTTTTTGTCTGTGCTGTATTTTACCAATCGCTTCGATGATTTCTTCTCTGCAAGATTCAACCAAAGGGCTGTGATATGCACTTGCAACGCCAAGCTTTCTAATCAAAATATTTGTGTTTGTTTCTGTAGCCTTGTATTTCTCTAGACGTGTCTTAATGACTTCTATTTCTGAACTGTCGCCCGACAATGTGCAACCAACGGGACTACTGTAAACAGCAATACTGGTATTTATGTACTGTGAGCAAATCGTCTCTAAAACATTCATATCTACTCCTTTGACCACCATCATTGATCCATTTTGATGTTTGGCTAGTATCTTAGATCGATGAACTATGATTCGTACAGCTTCTTCCAATTCAATGCGCCCAGAAATATGAGCCGCTGCGACTTCTCCAACGGACTGGCCAATAATGACGTCTGGTTCTACTCCAAAGCCTATCCATACATTTGCAAGAGCAACCTGAACAGCAAAAATTGCAACGTGATTGAGAAATGGATCGTCGTATTGCGTTTCCTGGCTGCTAAACAGGTCGGAAAGTCGTAGGTCCGCGAGAGGTTGTAAAAACTCATCGATTTCTTGAACTGTTTTTCTGAATTTCAAGTTTGTCATAAATTGGCATCCCATGCCAGTCCATGTCGTTCCAACGCCACAGAAGACAAACACAATATTAATATTTGTATGTTTGCGTTGTGGGGGCATTGTTATCTTGCGATGTGCATCTTTTTTAATTTCCTCGACTGTTGAGCCTGCAACGATTGTGCGATGAAGGAAATGGTCTCTCCGTATTAGAGAAGTGTATGAGACATCTTGGAGGTCAACTTTTCTTTCAGAAATGTCTTTGATAAATACTTCTAAATTCATTTCAAGTGATTTCCTGTCAATTCCGGATATACCGAATAAAAGTGGAGTTGTGTCTGCTCTAGAACAATTACTTCCATGCATCTCAGAACTCTTAACAACAGCATGACAATTCGAGCCTCCAAACCCAAACGAATTAACGCAAGCAACACGTTGCCCCATTTCGTTTGCTTTCCATTCTGACACATCAACGGGAATGTCGATGTTGAGCTTCTCAAGGTCTATTCCCTTGTTGATATTCCCTTTATCGCGTTGAAGATGAAGCGATGGAACAAATTTTCCTTCCTTCATCATTAGGAGTACTTTGATAAGACCAGCTACCCCTGCAGCGGATTCAGTGTGGCCAATATTCGTTTTTACTGATCCTATTAATAGAGGATTTGCTTTTTGACTTCGACATTCTGAAAAGAACGATCCCAATGCATTTGTCTCCGTAGGGTCACCGATGGGTGTTCCAGTTCCTGTGAAAAATTACATCGGTATCAGCTGACAACTCAGTATATTTAGAAGCAATAAACCAATATAAGGCTATTTTCAATTGCGGCTATGAACAAAGTAGCTTATACGTTCTGATTGTTTGGCATAACAGCCTTTGTATTGGCAACTGATTCTTACTGAGTTATTCACTGTAAACATAATCGTATCATTACTAAATCAATCTAAGCGACAGGTATATTTCGCTGCTACAAATATAATTATAGTTAGAAAAGGATTTCCACATCAATCTGTGATAAGATATGATAATGACCTCCATCTTGCATGTTTCCAATATGAAATTGTGCATGTCGCATTGATAAGTTTATGATGAGAACATATTTCTTTTATCCACCGCTTTGTGGAGGATGAATAATGAGAAACAGCTGCGCAACGCCTTACGCTTCTTACGTGTAACAACACGTAGTCTAGTATATATTTAAATAGTATTGTTATGATATGTATAGATGAATAAAGTGAGATTATAAATTTACCGTGAGCCTCTATGTACTGAATTGTTGATGGATCGATGTCGTATTTTGTGTAAACGTGCTTAAACAAAGCCTGCTGCTGGCTCCCAGATGGTGCAGTCATGGGTTGTGCTGCTCTACCGTCTTGGTTTGTGCCTGTTACTATCACTCCCCATATTTTATCATTATCAAGTTGTGCCTTTAAAAAAACATTCATTCATTATTGTGTGTTATTTGAAAACATGGCTATACGTCGACAACAACCTACATTTAGAAACAAATCGTTTTCCTGTTGATGTTTTTTCGTTCTAAATTGCCTGGTGTAATGCCAAATACTGTTTATTAATAGCAAATGGCATTATCAAGTCATTCAAGTTTATCCCATTGCTATGGAGAACCGGGAAAGTTTTAAATACTCGCTCAGTGTAATAAAATTGACTATACGTACAATATTTATGCATAAAGGTTAGACAGACTAAGACTAAAAGAAGACATAACATAAAGAGGCTCGCTGACAGGTGTGTTTGCTACAATTATTGATTAATTCTTGTATATCTTATATAGCTGTTCTACGCTTTGTTTTATCTTGTTTGCTGTCAAATGTTCATGCATATAAAATGTTAACCTGTTTAAGTGGTTTGAGAATAACCACACCGCATCCTTCACCTCGGGCATATCCGTCGGCTGTATCGCAGAAGGTCTGGCATTGGCCAACAGCTGACATCATTCTGATTGAAAATGTAAGTTTTTTCTGCATTTGAAACAATACTGAAAGAAATGTTTAATACGTTGTAAACGACAAGTATTAATCTTTTTGTATAAACTCGAGTATATCATTCATACCTGGCTTTACTTAATGTTATGAACATGTCTGGATACATGATGCTGCTCACTCCACCGCAAATTGCCTGACAGCAATCACCTTGAAAGAAAGTGAAACAAAATTTATGTTTCAAACTAACGAGACATTACCACACCGACATTTAATAAGAAATATAGGAAGGAACTATATTTTCTTTTTCATATATTAAACCAGGTGACAAAACGCCGGTGAGAGAGGGATGTAAATATGTCTGTATCGAACCCGTGCTTGGTTCGATCCCCACCGTGGGAATCATACGGAGGCATCTCACTGTGCACTAACGTATCAGTTCATACAAAGAAGTATGATAGTAGCCGTTATCTGATATCGACACATTCTAACTAAAACTAATCCATATGAATTCAAAGCACCATACAATTATGCAGAACCTCAATTATATTTATTTTTATAGGTACTAGTTCTTTACATGAAAACGTGATTAAAAATTTAGAAAATATAAGTTTGATTCAGGTTCGCCTCTAAAGCATAATGGGAACTGTAGGGCCTAGCTAGCATTCAAATCTGTTCGCAGTTTCTCTTGCGAATATTGGATTATGTGTGTTCTGTTTTGTCGCATTGTGGCGTTTCTAGTTTTTATTGAATCATTATCTTCGTGAACACACTATTTTATAATAGTTGTATATTGTTGTGATATTAAAGTTAAAATTGTTTTTGTAACTTACATTAGCATTTAATACATACCTGAAAATTATAGATATGACATATAATAATACATTTGATTTTTAGTGCCAACCAAAATTATGGCAGTGACAACAAATTGAATGGCTGTCATGTGACCGCCACAATAAAAAACGTTTAAAGAAATTAATGGCAGCCATCTTGAGAAATATGCAACTATAACAAAGAAAGGCTCTGAACATAGCCCTTAGTTTTGGAATGTAAACAAATCAAAAGGATAAGTCACCTTATACATGACTGCTCTTGACCTTAAAACAGCGGATATTACGCAGAATAACAAAATGGCTGACATTGTGCGAGTACATAAAACTTACGATCAATAATGCAAGAAATATGGATATAACGTCGCACCAGCGGTTAGCAAAACAAATGCATTTTAACACCAATATATCGAAGGAAGCTATTATCAAACGTTTTAAATATTAAAGCATGCCTATTTTGAAAAGGGTCACTACAATCTTGGAATAATATTTTCCCCGCTAATAAAGGCGATGCTCCTGCAACCTTTACTTTTTCTGCTGACCTGTATCTTCATCGGTCTAGAGTATTCCTTCTCTTCCGTTTGATCCTGCATAATATCTTGTTGGTTCCATCCAATGCTAGGATGTTCCATTGTGCTCCTGCCCTTACATGACCCATGGGTGCTCGTGGCTTCTTCTGTGGAAGTTTTTCCGCCTCACAAACGTCACAAGCACCGACGTAAAGCTTAACATCTTCCTTCATCATATACCAATAAAAGCTTTCCAAGAGTTGGTGGCCTTAACCCCATATGACCATCGGTCAATCCATCGTGAACAAGGCCCAGGACATCATTTTTGAGTTTATTTGGTATTACCATCTGCGGTTTCTTTTTCGGACACTGTTTACGGGAAAAATACCGTCTACTAAGGACAGATTTCGCCAGATTATACCAAAGTGCCTTGTCGCAGGCTCTTTAGTGCAAACTCTTTACTTGGTTGACGTGCCTCTAGCAGTCCAGTGTAAACCAGTACTAGATCATTGTTGCGGGATTGCATGTTGGCGATCTCTGCATCTGGTAACCATCTACCCAATTGCAAACAGCTGTGGCCTTGGATGGCTCGATGGATGATGTTGACGGAGTTTCATCATCGACAGCTCTGACCACCAATACAATGTCTACGCCACACACGTCTTGGAGTTTGACAGTTGGAGCCCTTCCTGAAACGATTGATTTCTGGGTATTGGTCACTTCACTTCTGACCGTAGACGGTGGTTCTAAACGCATAAGCTGCGCTCGTCTTTTTCACTTTGAGCATGGACCGCATTTCAGTGGCTCTTCGGTGTCAACTGCTACGCACGTGCAGTCGCTATGCATAGGACATATTGACAAAGCCTCACAATAACCTTGAAGACGACCATGTCTGTACTTAATCTCCAATTGATATTAAACCAGGATTTCTAGCCACCTAGTAACTAAATCGGTGGGCTTTTTCAGCCTGAATAACCAAACAAGGGCCTGGTGATCTGTTCGAACTCAGAACCTCCGGCCTAACAGGTATTGACAAAAATGCTGCACGAAGAAAGATGACTGCTAACAATTCCGGATCTCTAACACAATAATTGCGCTCCGCTCTGTTAAAACCACGACTTTCAAAAGCTATACTCGTTCTCGACCATTTTGCACTTGAGCCAAGACCACACCTGTGCCGGTACCGGAAGCGTCAACATCTAAGATAAACTGTCCAGCATCTTAACGAGGGTGACCAATAATATCAGGACTTGTCAAACACTTCTGCAATTTGGCGAAAGCCTTTTCACATCCATCACTCCATACATATGGCTTGTCGATTTTTGTCAGCTCGGTCAACGTATGAGCGATCTTTGCGGTTTTCCTACAAACGTCGGTAATAAGACCAAGTGGCTACAAAATGTTTTACTTTTTTAGCGTTGACTGGCCGCGACCAAGCTAGAATGTTGGCCACATTGGTCGGGTCGGGACGCCAAACCTTGGCAGAGACCACATGTCCGAGAAACGTTACTTCGGTCTGCAATAGCTGGCATTTCTCTGGCTTTTACTTCAGACCGGCTGCTACAATACTGTCTAAAACCTCTGCTGCTCTGGTCACATGCTCATCAAAACTGCGACAGAAGACGATATTGTCATCTATATATACAAGACAGGTGACCCAATGGAGTTCTTGCAGCGCGAGCTCCATAACACAGTGGAAAGTCCCGCTTGCATTGTTAAGTTCAAATGGCATACGGACCATCTCATAATGTCAGTATTTACAGAAAAATGCAGTTTTCGCGATGTCCTTTTTTACTGGTATCTGGAGAGGTATAAGTCTGTTGTTAGGTCAAAACTACTAAATATGGTGGAACCTGCCACTGCGTCGAGACAGTCCTGTATTCTAAGCAAATGGAAGCCGTCTGGTTTCACCAGCTCATTGAACTTTCTGTAATCTACACCTGGTCGTATGGCTACCGACTTTTTTCTTGAGGACGTTTGGTCAGGCCCAAGGGGATGTGCTCTTGCGTATTACACCTTTGTGAAGTAATTCCTCAAACGCTCTTTTCTCTTTATCGGCATGCGCAAGTTAAACTCGTCAGTGCCGCTGTTTTACTGGCGGGGCCTCACCTGTGTTGATTGGGTGCTCTGCTAGATTAGTGAGTCCCAATTCCCAATCATGTTTGGAAAACGCACCCTCGTACTTCACATAAAAGCAATCTTATCAAACGTTTTCAACCAGACGTTCCTGTTCTCTTTTCCCGTAAATGGTTGCAATTTGAAGTTAGGCTGGTTTTGCCGCCTGTCTCTCGCCGCGTGTCTCCTTGCCTTTCAAACGCCATTTGCCGGTCGGGCATCTCAGCGCCATAGTTGTCGTCCATGTGGCCGGCTCTCATATGCTCTTGGTTTATAACCTCACCCCGCCGGTTGTAATGGGAGTTATTTGCATCAGCTTCCCATCTGTATTCATGCGCGGCTTCTTCTGGTTCCGGTCTCATCATTCGTCGGTACTTTTCGCTGGTGTTTGTGCTTCCGCTAGTACATAGGTACACTGGGCCGCTTTTAATACCAGTAGCTCGGTAACCACCTCTTTTAAACACCAGCCATGTCTGACATCATTGCTGACATTTGAGTCTTGGCTGGTTCGCTAACGTCAGGATGCGTATGTCGCTCATCAGGATTTGCGTTGCGGTATGTGCTGCAGTCGCCAGCCTCCTCTCGTTCGCCGAATTGATCTCGTGCTCCCGTCCTTGTCCGGCTTCTAGTTCTTTGGAAGGTTACCTCTTCGTCGCTTTCGTGGATTGCAATGTTATGCGTAGATGCGTATCACTGGATTGGTATAGAATAACCAATCACACTTTTGACATTAGATTGTAGGGGGCTTACCCTAGTTTCACGCTAGTGAAATTTACTTGTCACAAATGTATGTGGACGCAATCTAAAACGCAATATTCCGTTTCAACTTCTTGTGAACTGTGCTAACAAGCTCAGCTTGGCTCTCAGGTGACCGACTCAACTCTGATATTAAGCAGACTATTCTATAGTCCGTACCAATTCCAACCAGGTATTGAAAACAGTTTTGTTCTAGTAATTGCAATCTAAGCAAGATAACACACACAAGTCACGCTACTTGCTCAATACAGTTGTCTGTCCTTGATAACTTCAATACATATATGTCCTGTAAATGCTATAGGCCTATGTAAATTGTATCCAGATTAAACGTTTGTAAAAATACGAATAAATGTTAAATTGAATCAAGGCCACATAACTTATATGCTTACTGAGTAATTATTATATAAAGCCCTTCTATAATATTACTATCGTTATTATTTTTTATTAAAACTCAGCTTTATTACTTTGTCGAACGTAACGTGATCTCTGAACAAAGGCTTGACTCAGACTGACTGCCAACGAAAATCGTGTCCCTTTTATACTCGCACTGCAACCGTAGGGTGGCGGAACGCTACTGCCATGAAACTAATGACAATGCCACCCCAAACGTTGGCAGTGCCAACCAAAATGATGGCAGTGACAACAAATTGAATGGCAGTCATGTGACCGCCACAACAAAGAACGTTTAAAGAAATTATTGGCAGCCATCTTTAAAAAATATGCAACTGATACAAAGAAAAGCTCTAAATATAGCCCTTAGTTTTGGAATGTAAATATAAACAAATCAAAAGAATGAGTCACCTTATACATGACTGCTCTTGACCTTAAAACAGCGGAAGTTGCGCAGAATAACAAAATGGCTGACATTGTGCGAGTACAAAAAACTTACGATCAATAATGCAAGAATTATGGATATAACGTCGCACCAGCGGTAAGTAAAACAAATGCATTTTAACATAAACATATTGAAGGAAACTATTAGTTAACGTTTTAAATCTTAAAGCATGCCTATGTTGAAAAAGGTCACTACAAGCTTGTTATTACCTATCTGAAGTGCACTTTTGACAAATGCAAATCCAGAGTCAGTTCATGATATTTTACCCCTCCTAATGTCAATATGTTCTCAATGGAATCGGGTATTTGTTAAATAAGATCAATTACATCAAACACAATATAATATGCCATATTTATAATATTCAGGTATGTATAAAACGCCAATGTAAATAACAAGAGGAATTTTAACTTGAAATTAAAGTTGCTCGTGTCCGAAGATCTTGGCACAACATTTAACTTGAAAAACAGCTTTAAATAATTCACAGCTAGCCAATATTTTTAATGCAGGGTGGGGTAAAGTTTATTTGAAGTGCACATTAACATTTTAATGTGTATTGATATTGTATCGAAAACTGTTGTGGGTTGTTGGAAGATACTTAAAAACAAAGGATTTTTTTGTCGGCACTTTTTCTATAAGGTAGTTGTTTAATAAGAACTTTCACGAGACCTAATTCAACCCGTTTCTTTTTTTATTTTCATTGTTCCTTAATATAAATAAAATTAATTATTTCGCCAAAGCTGAGAATGCACCTAAAATACATTGTTCTGATAAATGATAGTTTCAATACTTTTACTGTGCATGAATATTTAGAATTAGTTGAAACAACTTTAAAGCATTACCTGATCTAATAGCCTGGCATCCAAGGTGAATAGCCATCATTGCAGAGGAGCACGCCGTATCTACGGTTAAACAAGGCCCTTGTAAGTTGAACACATAGGATACCCTTGAAGATATTACTGTGGTGGACGAACCAGTTGCACTGTAGTTTGTGTTGCCTGATGAGTCCTGCATGCTCATTATCTTGTAATCGTCGTTCATGCAACCTGCCATTTTAAAAATACTAATAGCACATTCTTATTTAACCATATTCTGAAACTAAAATATTGAACCATCGATATATTAATTTTAGTAAAACCCTCAGGGTATAAAATTTCAATCACATTTTATTGGAGATTGATTTTTGGAAATGGAGGACGAATCAATCTAATCGTTATCACCGGTTGTGTCTGTTTATTTCGTTGGTAACTTAAAGGGACTATACACAAGATTGGCACCAAAACAGTAACGAATCTCAGGACAATTATTTAATAAAATGTTTTAATATTTCATAGCATAATTGCAAAAAAATACCAAAATGTAAAAAATAATCGAGTCGGAGACCGGGTTCGACCCGGGGTCGCCAAAATTGCAGTCCAGTGCTATATCCACTGTGCTACGGAGGTTCACCCGATATATTTGGCATATTTAAGATATGTACCTAACTTGGTAATATCACGTGATAACGTCGACGAGCCATTCACGCATTAGAATGAATTCTACTAGGTATACATAACTAGTTTTTTTTAATGGAAATATACGAAAGAGCTGCGAAAAATTACTTAATTGTAAATTATGTGGTACTTCAGTTAGTTAGTTTCAATGCATTGTACACATCGATACCAAAGATATGTCAGTTTTCGACAATTTTCTCTTTTTTTCGCTATTTCATCATACGGTTTAAATCTCTTTATTGGATGATATTTGTTCTGGTCATTGCCATTTCAGATTTCAATACATTTCTTTGCCTTCTTGGTTGGGCGTGTTGTTGGGCTTATTGCCGTCTAACTTTGCACAAATTTAAAGTTTGTCCAAACATTATTGTTAATAATCCTTTGTATTTGCCTTGTCAATGTAATGTAAAGCATATAAACATAAATTAAGGTTGAATTTGTATCGATGCCATGTATTGTATTGCCATGCTAGATAAAAGTGACTTCTCTTGATTAACTGTGAAATAGTCGACCTGTACGCATCAATGTAAACCAATATAGGTTAACATCGTCATTAGACTTTTATAAAAGCAGACATTTCACTATCCACAGTCTACTTGGTTTTACAACAAGCACTGACAATGGTAAAAAAGAGTATCAAGCAGAAGAAGGGGGCTGGTAGACCAATGACAATGACAGTCGGTGACAGAAAAAGACTAGAGGCCTGTTTTTGTTTCTATGGAAACTTTAGACATGAGCTGCAGTCTATTGGATTGCAGAAAAAAAGGGATTCATAGTAGTATCAGAGACGTATTCGGAACACATATGCTTCAACTGAGATAATAACATGTATCTATCCAAACCACCTGGCAACGTGGAACAATACTGGTTAGAAGGCTCATTGACACCAGCTAAATTTGAATGTGTGAAGTGACATCTGGTCCAAACCACCCAGATATTGTTAAAAGATGGTTACAGTCGGCAGAAATGAAATAACCCCTAAACACTTTTGAAAGCATTCCAAATTGGTTGCAATATTTTTCAGTGACCAAACTATAGTCCAAATCTGAATCCCTTTGAGAACATTAGGGCAGTTATTGAGGATTAAATCAACCAACTTTATCAATATCATGGAAAATAACAGGAAGTGGCTGACTACTGTGGCACTATGAGTTACAATTTGCTTCTTTGGTCAATGGTGTGATTTACCGTTTAAATGAGACAATAGGGGATATTGATGGACTGAAAAAAATATTGTGAATTAATTTGATATATTTGAGTTTAAGGTTTTGTGTTACAGAATTGTTTTGTTTTTTAACTTTTGAAGATGGTGTCCATAGTAAAGTTATTTAGTTTTTGGTACTTATTAAGGGGAGGTCATTTAGTAGAAGCTCGAATATGTCATTTTCAAAGTATATGTATACATGCCAAACAACGCAAATATTTTCTGTGGATTTTCGTTCCCCATGAATTCTGAGCGGAACTACTGACATATAGTTCATAGAATATAGTTTGTACGTGACAGGATTGCCATATCAAAATTTGATCCGTTCCAGTACAATTAGTTTGACTACATCTTAAAGCTACAACATATTAGTCCCCTGAATGATACAAACATCTTGGCCTATCCAGGTTAAGTTTTAGTAGGTTTCTCCCATGTATCTTCCTGTAAAAACAGTTTTGTTTACATACCTATATAGACTCCTGTCTTTGTACCGCTCATCTTGGCTCTTGTAAAGCCCCCATCCTCCATAGCCATGTGGACACATTCAAGAACGTATCTTTGCTGAGGGTCGATTCTTGCTGCTTCAACATCACTCACTCCAAATAACTTGTTGTCCCACATATCATGGCTTCAAAAATGATTTGAATCATATATTAATCAGTATAACATTTCATTAATAACAACTGCGCTAACAACATTGGCGATCACATATCACAACTATATACAAATGTATATACAGGAAAGTATTAATGATTTCGAAGAAAGCTTACCTTATAAATGTTCGTTTAAAAATGTATAGACCCCAAGGTTAAACATAGCTTGTATGTATACTCTACTAGAACATTCGTTTATTCTCATTTCTTTGAGGTATTGTTATCAATAAGCCTTATTCAATTGATATTTTTTCCGAAACAGACTGATATACTCACTCTTTAAGAAAACCTGCCTTAGTAACATAACTCTTCCCAACCGCATTTTTGTCTTTATTGTAGAAGGTCTCGTTGTTCCATCTGTCTTTCGGGATATCCTTCACGTGGTTTTCACAATTTACAAGCACCTAAGTAAACACATAAATAGTACGCGTCATTTATACACTATGGGGCTCCAGGTAATTGAAATAGTGAAAATATTTATTAAAATGGTCGCGTCTCGTCTTTTATTCACTTAGGGTCAGCGGGTTAATATAGGAATGGCACTGCTCTTTTGCTCTTCAAGGTAGTCAATACGTATATAATATCGTCCGCATCGCAATGACAGAACAAAAATACTATATTTCATTTGCAATTGCAAATAAATCATTTTTGTGTTAGAGCGCGAGTTCCAATGACAGTGAAATAGAAAATTGAGTAATATATTTAGCTGGAATCTTAAAGATGCACTCTCACAGATTGAACGTTTTGACAACTGTTTTATTTTTTGTCTTAGAACGAGCCAATTTTTGCGAAAATTCATGGAAACCAGTCATATAAGACCACATGAAAAAAAAAAATCACAGATTTTTATATTTAAGTTCAAAAGTTGATGGTATATGCATTTTTCTTAAACCGTTAGTAACGGTTTAAAGCTGCACTCTCACAGATTGACCATTTTTACCACTTTTTTTTATTTTTTGTCTTGGAAAGAGCAATTTTTTGCATAAATATCTACAAACCAATGATAAAAGATTGCTGACAAAAGATCAGATCGTAGAGTTTCATTTTTCCGTTCGAAAATTGATGTTTTATGGCTTAAACCGTTACTAACGGTTTAAGAAAAATGCATAAAACATCAATATTTGAACTTAAATATAAAAATCTGCGATCTAATTTTTTGACAGCAGTCTTGTTTCACTGGTTTCCATGGAAATTTGCAAAAATTGGCTGGTTCCAAGACAAAAATAAAAAAAGTTGTCAAAACGTTTAATCTGTGAGAGTTCAGCTTTAAGCCATAAAACATTAATTTTCGAACGGAAATATGAAAATCTACGATCCGATTTTTTGTCAGCAATCTTATATCATTGGTTTTCAGATATTTACGCAAAAAATTGCAATTTCCAAGACAAAAAAAAAAAAAAAAAGTTGTTAAAATGGTCAATCTGTGAGAGTGCTTTAATCAGCAAAACAATACTTACGCGCCAAAATTCCTCAGCATTGTCTGCTCCAGGAAACCTACAGCCTAAACCAACTACAGCAATTGCTACCTTGTCATCCATCGTTCCTTAGCTTTGAAATTTAAGAAATAATGTTTAACACTAAAATGTACATTGTTGAAAATTATTAGGAAAATAAGGTAATTATGACTAAACATGCGTTTTCTTTATATCTTTGAAAAATAGTACAAGTTTTGAAATATTTATTTAAACTGTCATACTAGGTGCATAGTTACACGGTCAGTGCACACGCTATATTTATCCTCGGTCCATCCTCGCTACATTCCTGGACTATAAGCAAGTCAGTGGCATAGCCTAGTGCTTTTGACACAGCGGATGTATGTTCGACTTTAGTTTTACCGACGTTTCATTGCATTGTTTTAATTATATCACATGATATTTTTTTTGCATTGGGTCAGATACGTCCAGTTCCAAAAAGCAAGCCATCAACAAAGAACACGCTTCAACACAGCCGGAAAGTTCTTACTGAATTGAAATTGTTTTGAATATTTACTTTTTATTAATGAATGAAGAGTTGTAACATAGATAGCAGTTCGATGTTGAAAATGATGGAGCATTAATAAAGGAAAATTTCCAGATCATCATTCAGTTCGAAACTACAGCATCCAACTAACCTATATTTCAATAGTAATTCATGGGTTAGGCCTCACCAAATTAATAACTTGTTCATCGGATTTCCCGCACCTATTTCTTCAGAAAAGCAAAAAAATAATTTTTATTTTGTTATCACTTGCGCCCGCACCATCTAAAAAAATAGTTATTTTTTTACGAGCGCTAATTTGTTTAGTAAAATGTAGCCTTTTCCCTTATACCCGTGTTTTTCGATCGTAACAATTATCAAAGCACCGGCTAGTCTCAATCATGCAGTTGTTCTAATTAGAGTCAATGAAAGATATAGACCCGGATACAAGCGTCTAGATGATCGAGACTAAATTCGCAACATGAAAACATTTATTTCTTTTCCTGATTCTTGAAAATTACGCCCTGAACAAATGACAATTCTACCACCATTTAAAGTTTGGTTAAATTTTGGACAAATGTGTTTGTTTTATTTTGGCTTCCGATTAAAGTAAACGTATATATACTGGACAAGAAGTGCTGAATTTCATCGTGAATGACAGTGATTATCCAAAGTTTGAATTTGGTTCGGACATGTTTGACGGGAATTCGGATGACCGTTAGTTACCCTGAAAAGACAGTTTCCAATCGGTCATCTATTCCTAATACACCTGTCCAAATAAAAACTTCAGGTGTGTATTTTAACTTCTTTGTTGTTAGCAAATATGATGTATTTTTTGTTTGATTTGTTGCCTTCAAAAATAAACATTTAATGATTTATGCATGTTTGTTTTTATTTTGCTACAGATCAGAGTATAGTGTTTATTTAATTTATATGCAATGCATGTACAGTAATAGAAAAATAACGTATGACCAAGAAACGAGCACCACTTTTCTTTTGTTATCATCAAACTGTTTCAGTAATGCATACTACATTATACTACAATGAACATTTATGTATAAGATTGCTTATTAAAATTTCAGATTTCTCCGATGCAGCGGATCATGAAATTCCTGTCCCCATGAGGCAACAAGGGCGTGTTGGTGTTGGAGGCCTTGGTCGCCGATGAGTCAATGTTCGTGGACAGTAGGATGACGCTAAAAATTAACCTGACTGACATTCCTATGTGCTACATGCAACCCCATGAGTTTTACCATTCACAAAAAAACATCAAACAAGCCGGATTGTATTGTGTATATTTTGTAAATATTAGTCAAAAAGGATAAAAAAAATTGTGTCAGACTCTATGATTGGAAAAAGGTATTAATCACACTTTGTGTTGCGAATAAAATTTTGTAGATTTTTTAGATGTTCATGTGTATATTTAAACTATATATGGAAATCATTCAAGTGTTAAATTTGTATGCTGATTGGTTTTTGTCTATGAAAAAAATATTGCATATTCTTGTACTTTCTTGAAATATTTGTTTGCTATATAAGAAAATTGACCTAATCAGTATTTGCAGTACAAAAGAAGTAAAAGTGTCTTTTGTATGTCTATTACTTGTCTACATTTGAACAAGATATCTAAAAAAATTTAAGGAAAATCTGCAATATATATGCAAAAAGCTACAGAAACATGCTCCGAAGCAAAAAGTTAAAACATAAACCCGGTTTAGTGGCAATTGGCAACGCCAAAGACATAGAACACAAATTCACAAACAGGAAACATAGAACAGCACACAACTCTACAAACAACACAGTGCATAAATACTATAAATATATATATATATAGTTGGTATGTTTATCAAGAATTTTTAGGTACCGCCTTGGAACGGTCAGTAAAATGTGAATTTACTGGGGGTTTAAACCAGTTTATGTGCACAAACCTCACTCTTATCCCAATAATTATTAATAAAGATAAAACGCAAATTAAAGATAAATCTTATTAAAGTATGCATTAACTTGAGGAAACAATCAATAAAACAAATAATAATAAAAAACGAAAAAGTAAACCCCAAGTACTTCAATGATTAGAGATCCCAACTCTATCTGCAGACGGAGGGAAACAATTCAGAACACCTAATGCAAATACTTTTCAAAGATACGATGCGGTCATCGTTAGAAACTGCAAGTTTATAAAAGATAAAAGTTAAATTCTGAGAAAGCCTAAAATCAATCTGGCGCTGGCTGGAATTTTCTGTGACATATATGGTGCTGAAATGGTTTACAATACGGTGTAGGATTTTTGTAAATTCTCTTCCAGAACTAAGATGGCTAACAAGGCCAATCGTGTAGTCATTGCAAGAGTGATAGCTGTAGTTTATATTTGATTGCAAATGCCTATATTTATTTTGTGAGTTATTTTTTCAAGTCACCTTGTCTAGTCATTTCCATGGCATGAGATATGACAATGTATTTTAATAGAGAATTATTTTTAACCAGTTTTCCTAAGGAAAAGTGGAAAACCTAGTTAATTTGGATTTGGATATGCCATTGAGCAGGCAGGTGGCTGTGACCATTGGCGCTTGTGTCCAGATTTTAACTTAGCCATGCATAGGGTATTTTGGAAAAAAAATCAAAAAGGTTTAAAAAAAAAACTGGAAAACTGTGGTTTTGAGTTCTTTCATTTATTAATTATTTTAAAGAAATACATTTGCTTGATCTCAAATAGCATTTGTTTGATCTCAAAACTAATATTTGTTTAGAATATTTTTTTATTGTTATCATTCTTTCACTGGATGTTATCCTTGTACTGTTTACAATATCATTGTTTAGTTAATAAGTGAAAAAATTGAGTTAAATGACTATATATATGTGTTCGCTCTTCGCTCGCTCCTCTTTTTTGCTAAATGCAAAACAAATATTTTTATCATTATTTCGCTCGCTCGCTCCATTATTTTTTGGAAAAAATCCGATGAACAAATTATCAATTTGGTGTGGACTTATAGTATTGTTATTTTTTGTCTTCGGATCGATGTTTAATTCTGAGTAAAATATATACACTCTTTATTTCCACCCAAAGTGTTTTAAATGTTAAACATAATGAAACCATCATAAACAATATATGCATGATACAGGCAAATGAGGAAAACTATGAAAATAAATAAATGCAAGCAATTTATACCCATTGAAAAATTATTAAAGATGTGTATGGTAAAAATACAATATAATAATTAAATATAGAAGAATTTTAACTTACTATGATACTTACATTTCTAACTGATAAAGATCGAGATAAATTGTGTCTGCATTTTTCATAACTGCCGGTTTAAAGCCGTTTTCAACGTAGCTCCCAAAAGTGTCCGCAACATATAAGTAATAACGAGGTCTACCACTATTGTCTTTTGTATTTTTTAATTATTATTTGCTCGTTATTTTTTTATAATTATCATTACAAAGCACGAAAGTCGTTTCGTGTTCATGTTGCATCGTCTATTGTTGTTTGGTAGATCTTTTTCGGGCTTTATTTATAGTTACAGCCAAAGCATGCTCACGGTTTTGACCAATGGTCTGTCTAAACCAATCTCTTGCGAGGAGGTGGAGCTAGTTTTACACAATTGACTTTGTTATTACATAGTTTATCGATGACTAAGTTTTGGCAACATGGTAAATCCCCCATATTTTACCGGCTTCAATGCATTTCGATTTAACAACTGTTCGTTTTACAATCTGCTTCATGAGATCAATAGTTATAATCGGTAACCATAACGAACGCGTTGAAAACATAAACTGCCTTCAACTATTTGCCTAATTCTCAAACAAATTTAGTGTTTAACTATAAACAAATCGAAAAAAATGGTTAAGATTTTGCATAACATAGGTGCCTAGAAAAAGGTTTTTAATTTGATATTTCACAAGAACAGCTAAATGTGTTGGTCGTAACATTTTTAAGACTATTAAAAGGAACAAATGCTCTCAATTGTAAAGATAATAAACGTGTACTAGTATTTTTTATGACCAAAGTTTGTAATATTCGCGACACAATATAAAAATAAAGGACATCATGATTGTATAATGTTTATTATTATAACACAAAACTGAGCTGTCATAATTAGCGTTCTTTATTGTTTTACAACCTTATGCCAATAATGATACATAAGTTAACGTTCATATCGCTAGTAGATTTACTCCAATCTTAAATCAATACCAGGAACTTATCTTAGTTTAGATCGCTATTCATTTTGTGACTAAATATAGGCATGTTTTTGCAGCGTGCACAATGAATCGCTCATTGATTTCTTCCGTATACAACAGAGCGGTTGCTGCGTTATTTTATTGATTTGTATAATGGCAAATTTCCAGATCGAAGAATAAAGACGCAAAGTTGTGTACCATTAACATTCAGTTTTAATTTCGCTTTGGACGGTGCAAAATATGGATAAAAAGGAGGTAAGTAATGATATATACTACATGTATTTGAGTTTATTTGAGTTGGTTTAAAGAGTAACTGTATTAGAAATAACCACCGTATTGTCATAATACTCATGTTTGACTTGGAAGGTTTTAACCTTTATGTAATATAATTAACACCACTTGTACGTTTCTTTAGGAAACAGGCAACTGTGTCTGCCATGAAAAAGTAGAAAATGCAATAGGTGAAGCATTTCACCGTTATGGAAGACTGATCTTTCGCCATCCTGTTAAAATAATCGTAATGATTTTGATATTAAACGGGGCTCTTGGGGCCGGAATGATAAAGCTAAAAGAAGATATCGATGTCAGCCGAGTCTATACTCCTATGAACAGTCAAGCAACGAAAGACGAGGAATTTATTATTGCGTTGTTTCCCGACCAAAGTGGAACAGAGTTCTATAGCTACCAGACTGTAAACCAGCCGAGATATGCAACTGTGTATGTCAGGGCAGTTGATGGCAATGTAGTAAGCCAGTCGAACTTTTACAAGCTAAAAACCATTGTTGATATTGTAAACGGTACTGTAGGTGAAGTTCCTTTCGATCAAACATGTGCAAGACGCAGTGGCGCTTGTGTGATAGATGGCGCAGTTTTACTTACAAGCCATTTTAGCGCATTTGCAGCTGCAAACAACGTTTCATATCCATATTTCAACGATGAAAACGGTATTCCAACTGACATAGCGCCCTTGCTTGGTGAAGCCAATGTCAGGGACAAAATTCTTCAAGAGGCTAAATACCTTAAATTACAGTTTTATTTGCGTTCGGAAAGTTCATATGACATAGAAAAAATTCAAGCGTGGCAGGACAAGTTCATAGAGAATATGGAAAATTTTAGAAGCTCTGATCTCGAAATCGCTTACGCTCATACAGATTCGCTCGGGAATGAGTTAAATGCAAACATTGGCGGAGATATTGCACTTTTCTCTGCTACCTTTACATTGATGATCACATACGCATGCGTTGCAACATTTGCGGCCAGTAACGACTGTGTAGGTATGACACCGATTTATATACGTGTATGATATGTAAATACTCGCAAACCAAAATACACAATAATAAACCGCCTTATATAATTGTATTAACTTGGAGAATAAGTCTGATTATACCATTAATACAACTGCTGGTAGTACACTTATAACGGGTTTGATCTGAGTCTCAAAAATATAACAAAAAATGAATCAGCTAGCAGTTCAGACAGTCTGTATTTCCTGTTTTCAGCCAACAGAATGATGCTGGGTTTTGCTGGTGTGATTGCTGCTGGTCTTGGTATCGTTGCTTCCTTCGGTTTAGTCAGCGCGAGCGGCATGAGCTTTGTCAGCATTGTTGGCAACTCTCCTTTCTTAATTCTGGGTTTGCAATTCATTATTATAAAATCGTTAAAAAAATAGTATTATTATTTGACAAATAAGTGTCGAAAGTGTTAAGTTTTAATACATAATTTTAATTGTAATCTTCAGTATCTTAAAGGGACATAAAATAATCGAATGCTAGGTTATTGTGTCTCCTTAAATAAAATCAATCAACGAGTTTGTTGTTAATGAAAGATTGACATGGAAATTTCAAATAATATTGTGTTTTTTTCAAAATAGATGAAATTCTTACATATGCACTTTAGGAATCGGTGTAGACGACATGTTTATATTACTATCTGGTCTGGTTACTGCTGGATTTTCCGACTCCTCGGAACAACGATTTGGAACAATGATGAGGCATAGTGGAGTTGCAATTACAATAACATCGCTTACTAACATCATTGCATTCGGATGCGGCGCTTCTTCTTCATTCAAAAGTGTTCGAAACTTTTGTGTGTATACAGGTATACCATATTATGCCGTACCATTTATTAACGTTAAGAGATTGTTTGATACTTTAAACTGTATTTTGTTTTCTAGTTACGTTTACTTGATTGTATTCGTTTTTTAAACATTGTTTGTTTTTGTTCAATTTAAGGCGTTGCAGTCATCTTCTGTTACATAAACCAAGCAAGTTTCTTTTCGGCATGGATTGCTTTGAACGAAAAGCGAATTGAGCAAAGAAAACACGTTGTTCTTTGCTGTAATTCAGCAATGTCAAAGACACAGTACAAACAGAAGAGAGCATCAAAGATGACAATATTTTGCTGTGCAGGTCAGAAACCGTCCGAGGAAAAAGACATTGATAGCTTCTTGGAACGTTTTCCAAAATGGGTTCTCCCTAAAATAGTGAAGCCCTTAGCAATGAAAATAATAATTTTGTTTGCTTTTGCTGCTTACTTAGGAGTAGCTATTTGGGGCGTTATCAATTTGAAGCAAGGTCTTGTGATAAGTGATCTCGTTTCTAAAGAATCATATTTCTACAAATTTAACAAATGGGAGGAAGATTATTTTTCAGAACATATACCGATCATGTTCGTCGTTGACAATAAAGTAACCTATTCTTCTGCAGAAGTACAAAATGAAATTCAGAACCTCTTAAATGCCGCGTCTTCTAGTGAGTTTATGACAAACACGACCATTTCCTGGTTAGATGCATACACATCTTCAATATTTTATAACGATACCAATGAAGCATCTTTCATAGTTGGTATTAATTCTTTTCTCGCAGATCCGATTTATTCCCGTTTTGAGCATGACATTAAGATTTCAAAAGACAACCAAACTATTGTTGCATCTCGCTTCTATGTGTTCACCATTACTATTGCTGATTCTCAAGATTCGGGGAAAATGATGACAGATATGAGAAAAATTGCAAATGACGAAAAGAAATTGTCAGTTACCGCGTTTTCCCCATCTTTTATTTTCTATGAACAGTATGTACAGATTTTGCCTCAAACGTTACAGACGCTTGGAATGTCTCTCGGTGCTGTTTTTCTTGTCACCCTGTTCTTTATGCCACACCCTCTACTTCTGTTTTATATCCTGGTCACAATAGTGATGATCATTACTGGAATAGTTGGTTTTATGCATCACTGGGGCCTAACTCTTAGTTCGATAACAATGATTCATCTGATCATGAGCGTGGGGATTTTCTATTGACTATACTGCACACATCTGTCACGCATTTATGGTTGCCGACGGAAATACTCGTGAAGAAAGAGCACAGCTCGCTTTGAAGACGGCCGGAGCACCAATATTTAATGGCGCTGTTTCCTCTCTAATTGGTATAATTATGCTGTCTATCGCCAAGTCATATATATTCAAATCCTTTTTTCAAGTTATGTTTTTGGTAATTGCATTTGGCTTATGTCATTCGGTTCTGTTTTTGCCCGTTGTATTGTCGTTTATTGGGCCAAATAAAAGCCATAGTAAGACCCAGAACATTGGACGCATTTCCTCAACGGAGTTATCGATGAGCAATTCTAACACAAGTTTAAAAGCAAGAAGTACGCCTTATCGCAATGCAATTGGTGAGAGAGATTTGCCATCTCCACCACCGGTACAAAACCATGATAAAACATATAACCGTGATAGGCCATTATCCGGCCACAGTGTTCGTTCTAACGTAGGTAAATCGGATATCCTAACGCAAATGCGGCAAAACTCGCCCGTGATTGTAATATATACAGGAAAATAAAATGATACAATGGAAATTTACAAATGATCAAACTCTATTCAAGTCGATCGCAATCAAGAAAAGTGGAGAAAATCCCTATTTATTGATAACTTGTAGTGTGCGTAACTTGTATCTCCAATCACAATTATAAAACTGATACTTATGAGTATATCAAGTCAATACAATAAGACCAGCACTTCCACAATAGCAATTCTGCCAAAAACGTTGTTTTGAAATAAATCGTCGAAAACCTATTCGTACAACTCCCTCTGCATGATGCTCAGAAATATGGAATAATCGCTTTCTTGGCCTGATTAAAGCAGAAATATTAGAATTAATTGCTTCTACATCAATGGTGTTATTATAATGTAAGAAATAAGTAAAAGGCGAATTTTTAGGGTGTTTCTGTCGATTGATTATGATCTTTCCACTTGTTTTATCGGAGTGCGTGTTGTATGATTTGCGTAGAAATTATTTGCACGTTTAGAGATCATTTTTATTGCATGGTGAAATGTTTGCATAGAAAACCACATTGTAAAACATGTATGTGCCATCGTCTGTAAATAAGATTTTGTAATTATCACATTGTTATTATTATTATTGACAATTTAAAACTAAAGGTTGGGCCGTTTCTTTTATAAAACATTGAAATCTTAATAAAAAAGGAAAATAATAATACAGAACCATGACAAAATTAATATACTAAAATTAAAATCATCATGTACGAAATATTCAAGAGATTGTAAACATGAGTTTGGCTTTTAACCTGTCTATATTTTTGATTATCCAACATGTTTCTATTACTAGTACAATCATGTTATCCTTTATTGTGTTTTCTGCATTTAAATTGAAATTTATGTGGGTTAGATTTGCCTTTTCCAAACATGGTCTTTATAGTGACAAACATACACTGGTATCAATTCTATTTTAAAATCATTATATTAATATGGAAAAATAAACTGTAAACATACTCTCACATATAAGACATTCAACATAATACATGAAGAGTGGGGATGAATATATCTTATTCTGTGCCTTTGTCATGGTAAACATGGATTTCGTTTATGAAAAACTGTTCGACACGAGCTTTGCCTATCTTACTTTGTTTAAAATAAAAATGAAATCATTGGTTAATTACTATACAAATTTTCACATCAATAACTAGGTCCGATATTGCTATTTTGATGCGTTGTTTTTATGTGGATAGGAATGAAGTGTTTCATTGGTTATGCATATTGATATATATTAAAATACTCTTACAAGCATCAACTAGCATTCACCATGTACATTGATTTTTGTCCGATATTGCTATGTCGATGCGTTGTTTTAATGTAGATAGGAAAGAATTGTCACATTGGTTATGCATATTGATATATATTAAAATACTCTTACTAACATCAACTAACATTCACCATGTACATTGATTTAAAATAAAAAAACAAGTTGTATTTGTATGTTCTTTGTTATATTCTCGGAGAATGAATGACTCATAATATAGCTATCCTAAAAATGTTGGAATACATTGCAAACGAACTACGAACTAAAACAGTCCATATTACCTCAGATACATGCTCTCAAGCCTGCATATTTGTGTTTATTTTAAATTCACTTTGAAGTTTATCTGCTTTGCTTTGAACCAGTTCTTATTTACAGCTAATTTCTCATATTTAAAGATGAAAATGGCGGTCAACGCACAATATACATGTACATGAACGATACATGTGCACGAACTTGTCTTTCCTAAAAACAAATTCAAGTCATCCGAGTAATCGAGTACTCGATCGGAAGATGGTCCGGGTACTCGAGTACCAATTTTACTACTCGTTACCATCCCTATTTTGAACGCATGTATGCAACATGCATTTTCGATTTGTTTTGCAGACGATAGTAATGAGTCATTAATCTTTATAATGTTTTTAGAAACTAGCAGGTATAAACACTGTTATTGTTAAACACTGCGAAAACCGAAGGGGATTTTAACAAAACTCAATAAACCAATTATATACGCAATGCGATCACGTCTTCGGTGTATGATCGTAAATTGCGCAGGCGTTACATCAGCAAAATTTCAGAAAATAACCTAATACTTCTTTTCTTTCTTCCCTTCTTGGTACCCGCTTATGTCTGCGTGCAAAAAAAATGTGAAATTTAATCAACAACCCGTTGGTAGCATTTCAAATAAGGGGCGGAGCAAAACTGCAATTATAAAGTACACGCCTAATCATTCTATCGAGGTGGGATAATTTTACATTTGTGAGAGAATACTGTTTTGGTTAAGCAAAAGTTCAAACCGGGTGTTTCAATAATTTAAGTGTTTGATATACGGGAAAACAATAAATTAATAATAATGAAATACAAATTATCATGTTTTCACAGATTGTTCGACAAAGTGTCCACGTTCGTCTTCGAGAATCCATGGCCGATAGTTCTGGCAAGTTTTATTATTCAAACACTTTTTGGTCTTTGTTTTCTGTCGTTAAATCTGAACAATGACATTAAAGATTTGTACTTACCAGAGAATACACAAACGGAAAAAACGGAAAGTGACATTGTTCAAACGTATTCGAATCAATCTGAATTGAGCTTTATACCTCATACCACAATAAAACCAAGTCTGCAGGCGGACATTATACTTTACAGCAAAAACAGTTCGATTCCACTAAATTGGAGTGACGTACAAGATGTTTTCAGCCGGATTGAAAGCATCGAGACATCTACATTGTACCAACGAAACGCACGGATGAGAAGCGTTTGTGCAACCTGGAATGGAACATGTGTTGTAACTAACACGAGCGCAACGACGAATCTTCGGTCAATGACCAAAGAAGAACGTGTTTTGAATACATACATCAAAATGTCTATCTTCCTTAGACAGGACACTGAGGGGCGCCTTGCAGAATCGACTCTTTGGCTTGATAAATTCACTCAAACGATGACAACTCTTACCTCTGAGAATACTGGCTTCGTGTTCAGCACATCATTATCATTTTACGATCGCCTCAATTCGGACACTTACATAGACATTCGATATTTCGGTCTAGTGTTTACTGTGTTTATGACATATTGCGGATTCCTTCTTTCGGGCGGCGACTGCTTGACCAAGCAAGCACATGTCGGTAGAATGGGACTGATTGTCACCCCTTTGAGTGTTATGGGCGCATGGGGTCTCTTGTCTGGTTGCGGTGTCCCCTTTACGAATATGACTGGAGTGATGCCATTAGTTGCACTTTGTAAGTTTTACTTTAATTTCATTTTAAAAGGTGATAATTTATTGTAATCAATTGAATGTTTCCACCTTTCTAAGGAAAACGATATCAAAGAAACTTATGATGATGGTCCTAGAAAACTATGCATAACTGTTCCATTATCTGCATTTTCAACAGAAATACATCTAAACACAAAATCAATCGTTAGTTTTAAGGCAGTATTGAATGATAGCCATGCAATTCAACAGCAAGTTAGCAACCTTGGTACTGTTTTAGTTTTACAGGTGAACAATGTACAGTACACACTGATGAAACTGGCTGGAACCTCGGGCATTCCTGATGCCAAGACTCGCATTCAACAGACTGTCCGTGAAAGTACAGTTTCTGTATGTGCGGCAACAATCACCGCTACCGTACCTTTAGTTGCTGGCCTTTTCTCAAGCTACAAGTCAACTCGACTAGTCTGCCTGTACACAGGTAACTCAGTAAAAAAAATCAGTAATAAACTGTGGTGCAGAAACGTCTGATAAGACTTGTCAGATGAATGGTTTGCAGACGAATGACTGAGCTCTTATTAAGCGACCGACCAGACAATCATAAACTAATCAAGTCATATTACATTAAATGCGTTAAACAATAGACGAAAGCACAATCACAAAAGAACCATCTTAAACAATGCGACTTTTTTCATGAATTGTGTTATAGATAAAGGAAAGTGCACCATTTACTGCCATTGTTACAACAGATATATAATTGCTTTATGGTGTTTATTTTTTCAGTGGTGACAATGTGTTTTTCCTATATCAATCATTGGACGATGTTTCTTGGGTGTTTGGTTATTCATGAAAAACGCATCGATGCAAACCGCCATTGCTGCACATGCAGAAAAATTAATTTGCCCGACGACGAAAATGTTCAAGAAAGAAGTTCATGCTTTAGGTGTTGCTGTACTGGCCGTCCACCTAGGTCATATAGAGACACACAGAGCACGTTACAGAAGATTCCTACATTCTTTCTCTCTCGAGCAGTTCTTTCCTTGCCTTGCAAAATATTGTCAACATGTATTTGTGTTGTCTTTCTCGGAGTATCAATATACCATGCGATTCAAACAAGAGCCGATATTTACCATGAAAGTTTCATAAAAGAAGGGTCTTATTTTTACGATTACAATATTTTAAATGAAAAATACTTTCCTGATCATATTTTCATAACTTTTGCCACAAAACGTAGATCCGAAATCACTGTTGAAAACTGTGAATCTGTGCGAAGTAGCCTCGAGATATTTATTAATAAGAAGGAAGCGATTCTTAGTAATGAGACAATTTTTTGGTTTGACAAATATATCAACGCCGTTCACGAGAATAGATCGCACGATTTTGCATCGTCAGTGCGTAGTTTTTTGTCTATGTTTCCTGAATTCAAACAGGACGTTGCGTTTAGCGAAGACGGATCCCAAATCCAGTCGTTTCGATTTTACCTGAAAACTAGGCCTAAGCAAGATATTATAAAATTGCATTCGGAGATCGGCAATGAAGCAGTTCTAGGTGAACTAGTATTTTTTGTTTATTCCCACAACTTTATTTGGGTTGATTCCTATCAAAAGGCCTTTTGGGAAACACTTGTATTTATGGGAATTGAGTTTCTTGTGACTTGCGTGTCCATGGGTTTAATATGCAGAGACCCTTTACTTACAGTTTATACCTGTATTTGGTATGTTGTCGCTTGTGTAGGAATATTTGGTTTAATCAATATTCTTGACGTTTCTATCACGTCTGTCTGTTCAATCATTCTAATATTTGGTGCAACCTACATTTGCAATGTGATTGTCTATAGTCACCTGTCGTATTTGGAGTCAGAAGGCACTGATATCGCTTCCAGAACCTATAATGTATTAGTCGAGACAACTTCCTCATTATTTAACACGCTGTTTGCAACATTACTTGGCCTTATGGTTATGTTCACCAATGAATCATTTGTATTTATAACCATTTTCAAAGGGATGGGTTCAAGCATTGTGGTATCATTGTTTGTCGGTTGTTTATTTATTCCAACGCTTCTCAGTATCTTTGGGCCGAGTACAGGAAAAACATGGTCAGAAAATGTAGAAAAGAAAATAGATATGACGGTGATTGCGAATGGGCATCATGAGACAGAATTTGGTCAAACAAATAACGCTTTCATTGATACAGCGGAGAACACAGAGTACTTGTAACTTAAACGATCCCATCCGAATTATATCTATAAATAAATACCATTAGTTACATAAAACGAATATGCCAAATTTGCTTACCGAATTATGCCAAATTTAAAGTTCCTGGGTACCGCGTACAAGCCTCATGGGCGCCTTGTACTCCGTTTAAATATCCCCCAAACACCACGAACCAAATAAAGGATGGGCGGGGAGAGCTAAAGGAATCAGCCTCCTCAATTGCTATTACTTGTTGTCGTCAGGTATTTTTGGCGATTTAGATCAGGAAATAATTGATTCACTCACTATGTTATTGAGTTAAATTTGCTATGAACATGTACATTGATTTTTTAAACATACTCATTTTGTTTTCTATATCTCCTTTTCGTCCTCTTAATGTTTTTACGAAGTTCTGTAAAAAAGTAATAATATTTTTACTTCTGTATCTGTGCCCCAAGTTTAAGACATTATAACGACTCGTGATATACGCTTTTATAGTGAACTTCGTAAATCTGCACCATTTATTATAAGTTATGTTAGTGTATGTATGTAAATATTTATGAATATAAAATATGTTACCTTTTTTATGCATTATGCTGATACAGTTCTCTATTCAAATGGATAGTTAATATGAATAAGTTCGCCTAACCTTTATATGAAGTATAATACATAGGAACCCCTTATGTAAATACAGTCGAACGCTGTTATCTCGATGTTTTGCTTATGTTGAACTTTTTTCGAATGTAATAAGTTTAGTTAGACGTGTTTTGTATTTCGGTTATATCGAATGTTCGATATATCGAAGTATTTCCCGAGCCCCAACGACTTGGACATAGCGAGTTTTTACTATATACAACGTATGAGAGACCAATAACATAACCCGAGGCTATGTCAACATTAGCGCTATATTCCAAAAGCGAGACATTTGCCGTTTGATAACCTTTATGTAATAGGTGTTGTTCCGAAATGTCTTCATCGTGCCAGTTCAATGTCAAACTGACCCTTGAAATGCATATATATGGCACTTAAGAACTATAAATCATAACTGTTTAAGACTGCAAGTTTGCGATTTATGCTTTATCTTTTATCATTATGAGAGTGTTGCATTATTTTATCATTATGTAATATTTACCTTTTAAACACCTTTTCAAATTTATTGATCATGTGTTTATGTTTTAATGCCATCCCTTTATTTGCGCAATATTCGCATTGTACTTTTTTTGGAATATTTTTGTATTTGCACTTACGATTATAACATCAATAAATAACTTATGTTAAGCCTTGTTTTTTTCTTCTTTCCTTTGTTTTAATAACGTAGACCAAGTGTAGTACAATCATTCAGTCAACTGAGTCAAGGGGTCATATTATAAGAATTATCGTATTGTTTGAAAGTTAATATTTATACATCGTAAATATAAAGTTGGTATAAATAGTGATTTAGGGAAATCTTAATTGCGGTATTTGTTCAGGCAATCATAACGAGCCGCCGAGATGCGTGTTAATGATACAATGAAAAATACAGGTTAATGCCGGAAAACCAAAAACTACTTCTGTGAAATGCCCTTGTATTTTTTATTATTTTGCAAAAAATCTCCAAATGTTTTGAAATTATAAAAAAAAAGTGATTGATACTACATGGATACTGAAGGACTCCTTCGATGATAACTGACATACCTATCTTTAGACATAGGTGTTGGGTCATAAAGGCTCGAATTTGGTCACGCAAATGACCTATGTCTTATCTTTCACCCTTCCAAATTGCATTTGTACTGATTTCTGCCAGGAAAAGGACTCGAGCGTGTTAGAGTGATTCTATAATCTAACAGCTTTCATTACAATCGATCTAAACAAAACAAGTGTAAACCACGTTAAAAGAATCGTAACCGATCACAGCTAGCCTCGATGAAATACGACGTTTTCAAGGTGTGTTCCCACTTTCCCAACCGCTATTTGACATGATTTGTAGTGCGTGGACCTTCATTGTCGTAGTGGTTCCCACGTTTTCTGATTTTCAGGCTGTACATGTACATTGTAGGCATTTAGAACTAAAGTCTGGCCTCCTCTGCTATTCCCAATGAACACTATATTTACTAGCGCATTTGCCATTTTAGGTGGATTATGAATGCTGAGGAAACTGACCCTCTTTTTATACTATGTTTTTAATACTATGTTAAACAATGACTTACAGTTAGTTTCGTTCTTCCGAGTTTCAAACTGTTGATTACTAGGAATGTCTTAATTGCATTCAGTAGGACTCATCAGTATTGTTTCCAGAATAATTATTAATTTTTGTTTTTGACAATTTGTATTTTAGCTATACACAATTAAGAAATAAAGTTTGTTTTATAGATATGCATTGCAAACAAATGAAATACTTTATAGTTTTATTCTGCAGCAAATATGCATTTCAAACAGGGTGAAACAAGATATCCGTAATGAAAAAAACAGTGAAATAATATTATGCAAGTATACTGCACGAACAAGTTTTTTGTTAAAACTAAATATATCGCGGGCTTAGCGCAAAACGGTTGTAACTGACATTTTGAAAAATGTTCAGGAGAGCATAAAAACTGATTTATTTTCCTTGTTCCTATCATTTTCACTTTTTTTTTATGGATTTAATTTTTTGTACTTTTCATGAATAAATCATAATAACACCTTGCATTCAATTTCTAAAAGAGATATTTGTAAAACAGTCAGTTAGAACCATTTTGCACACAAAATTGAGGAATTTTCTAAATTAATTTTTGCGCAAAAGGGTTGTAACAGTCAGTTACAACTGTTTTGCCTGAAAAATTGAAGATATTTTATAATACATTTGCGCAATAGGGTTGTAACTGAATCTTATATATTAAAAATTTTAATCGCCATTTATTACTTGAAATGTTAATTATACTTAAATACATCAACTAACATTTCTAATATTTTTTGAAAATTGAGTTGTGTATAGAACATCTTATATTCTTTGTATATTTTTGTTAATATACATATCACAAACAGGGGTTTGGGTAAAATTTTAGTCACATTCATTTTATATGAAAAACAATTAAATTATTTTATATGAAAAACAATAAAATAATTTATTTAAACAACAATAATTTATACTGCAATTATCTTGAACATCATATTTTAAGTTAATAATTAGCTTTAATTTCAAACTTATAATGATGAATAACAGCATTGTTAATACAATGGTGAAGTGAATAGCAATTTCATTAACTAATTAAGATATGCATGTATATTTCTTATTTCTAGTTTTTAAGTTAAAATGATATCAAGAAACATTTTTACAAATCACCATAGCATGCTATTGACATCAGCTCTTATAATGACCATCATAGTCTACAAAATATACAATAACTTGAAATATAAATAATCATTATTAATAAGTAAAGTTATATATAATAAATGAAAGTTTTTTTTTAAAGCTGCACTCTCATAGATTTACTGTTTATACAACTTGTTCATTTTTTGTCTTGGAAAGAGCAAATTTTTGCGTAAATATCTGCAAACCAATAATAAAAGATTGCTGACAAAAGATCAGATCGCAGATTTGCATATTTTCGATCGAAAATTAATGTTTAATGGCTTAGACTGTTACTAACTGATTAAGAAAACTGCATAAAACATTATTTTTTAAACTGCAAAATAAAAATCTGCGATTTAATTTTTTGTCAGCAGTCTTATATCACTTGTTTCCATGGCAAACAATAAACAAGAAACGCCGCAATGCGACGAAACCAGGTTTTTAATAATTGACAGAAGAACTTCAGCCTGTGTCTGTTTTTCTAATATTTAGTAACAGTGACCTTGAACCTAGGGACCCCAAATGCAATCCCATGACAGGTATCCATAAACTCTTCATATAGACCAAATTTGATCAAGATATGTCAACCCTTGCTTAAGTTATTCAGTTTCAACCATTTTTTTTATTTTTAGTAACAGTGACCTTGACCTTGAATCTAGGGACCCCAAACGCAATCCCATGAAAGGTATCCATAAACTCTTCCTTTATACCTGGTTTGGTCTAGATATGTAGACCCTGTCTAAAATTATTCAGTTTCAACCGTTTTTCTTTTTTTAGTAACAGTGACCTTGACCTTGAAACTAGGGAACCCAAAATGCAATCCCATGAAAGTATCCATAAACTCTTACTATAGACCAAGTTTGGTCAAGAAATGTCAACCCTAACTAAAGATATTCAGTTTGAACCATTTTTCTATTTTTAGTAACAGTGACCTTGACTCTAGGGACCCCAAATGCAATCCCATGAAAGGTATCCATAAACTCTTCCTATAGACCAAGTTTGGTCAAGATATGTCAACCCTAGCTAAAGTTTTTCAGTTTCAACTGTTTTTCTATTTTTAGTAACAGTCACCTTGACCTTGAACATAGGGACCCCAAACGCAATCCCATAAAAGGTATCCATAAACTCTTCCTATAGAATAAGTTTAGTCAAGATATGTCATCCCTAACTAAAATTATTTAGTTTCAACCGTTTTTCTATTTTTAGTAACAGTGACCTTGACCTTGACCCTAGGGACCCCAAACGCAATCCCAAGAAAGGTATCCATAAACTCTTCCTGTTGACCAAGTTTGGTCAAGATATGTCAACCCTAACTAAAGTTATTCAGTTTCAACCGTTTTTCTATTTATAGTAACAGTGACCTTGACCTTGACCCTAGGAACCCCAAACGCAATCCCATGAAAGGTACCCATAAACTCTTTCTATAGACCAAGTTTGGTCAAGATATGTCAATCCTTACTAAAGTTATTCAGTTTCATAGGTGAGTTTGACGTCTCCCGGCCGCCCGCCCGCCATTCTAATAACCAGGTTCTACTATGTGAAAACCTGGTTAAAAAGGTGTCAGTGCAGCTTTAAAATTAACAATGACCAAATCCGGTCCCAAAACATAATATCCCAATGAAATCATTTAAGGCGTAAGATATTTCAAAAGCTCATAAATATCTCAGCACAAATTCCATCTCCTCGCCCATGATTATCAGAAACATTCCATGTACTCTTAACAAATCCTTAACCCCAGCATGATTTCCATCTACTTGGCTCATGAATATCAGAATACTTTCCATCTACACTAAACATTATTAATCCGCATGATTCCCATCTACTTGGCTCATAAGTATAATAATGACTTTCATTGATCTTCTCAAAACAAGCCATTAACACCAGCATGATTTCCATCGACATGGCTCATAGATATCAGAATGACTACCATCAACTCTAAACAAATCTTTTAACCCCAGCATGATTTCCATCTAAATGGCTCATGAATATCAGAATTACTTCCATCTACCCAAAGGATAATAACTCAGCATGATTTCCATCTAGTTTGCTTATAAATATCAGAATACTTTCCATCTACTCTTAAACAAATAATCAACCCCAGCACAATGTTCATGTTAGCTCTTGAATATCAGAATGACTTCCATCTAGTACTCTAAACAAAGCATTAACCCTAGCACAATTTCCATCATCTTGGCTCATGATAATCAGAATGCTTTTCATCTCCTCTAATTAAGTCATTAGCCCCAGTATGATTTACATCTACTCTAAACAAATTATTAACCTTAGCATGATTTCATCTACTTGGCTCATGAATATCAGAATAACTTCCAACTACTCTTAAACAAATCATTAACCCCAACACAATTTCATTCTACCTGGCTCATGAATATCAAAATGTCTTCTATCTTCTCGAAACACATCATTAACCCCAGCATGATTTCCATCTACTTGGCTCATGAATATTAGAAGACTTTCCATCTATTTTAAACAAATAATTAATTGCAGCATATTTGGCTCATGAATATCAGAATGTCTTCAATCTTCTCAAATCATTAACCTCAGCATGATTTCCATCTTCTTGGCTCATGAATATCAGAATAACTTCTATCTACTCTTAAACAAATCATTAACCCCAGCATGATTTCTATCTACTAATGGCTCATGAATATCAGAATAACTTCTATCTACTCTTAAACAAATCATTAACCCCACCAAGATTTCTATCTACTAATGGCTTATGAATATCAGAATAACTTCTATCTACTCTAAAACAAATCATTAACCTGAGCACAAAATCTCCATCTAAATGGCTCATGAATATCAGAATACTTTCCACTCACTCTTTAACAAATCATTAACCCCAGCATGTTTTCCATCTGATTGGCTCATGAATTTAAGAATAACTTCCATCCACTCCAAAAAAATCATTAACCGCAGCATGATTTCCATTTACTTAGCTCATCAATATTAGAATGATTTCCATCTTATCTGATTTCTATCTATTTCTTATCCAGCAGTAATTGTAGTAGTGACCAGTAGTAACCAGCATGACAACCATGGAAATGATGACACCATCTGCTTTCTATGACTTACAACTATTCATACTGCTTATATATAAGCCAGTCAAAAACATCAGCATGGCTTAACTGACATAGCATATGAATACCAAAATGACTTAAATTGAGTTACTTCTTTGCTAGTCATAAACACACCAGCATGACTTCAAACTGTATAGCTCATGAATATCAGAATGACTTTACATAGCTACTTCTCAGAAATTTATAAACACCAGCATGAACTGGACTACAGAGTTCATGAATATCCAAATAATCAATATATCTACTTCTTCCTACTCAAATCATCAGCATGACTTCAAATACCAAAGTTCTTGAATATCAAAATGACTTCACTAGATCTTCGCTAGTCTCAAACACCACAATGGATTGAAACTATATAGCTCATGAACATCAGAATTCCACCCATAATATTTAGTTCACATCAGCATGAATTCAAACTTCAAAACTTATGAATGTCGAATGACTTCAACAGATCTCCTTTTTTGCTATTGACGATCATTCAATCAAGCGAAAGCTAATGAATATCACATGAACAACAAGACGCCAATGCGGCAACGCCGCATTAAAGCCGGATTTTTATTTGACGTTGCAATTTTGCAAACCGAGGATTTGAGCTAGTGACCTAGTATTTTTAACCAAAAAGACCCATATTTATACTGTGTATGTATGTAAAGTAACCAAATGTCATGAAAATTGAAAAAAAAAATTCAATATCCTGCAGGACAAAACTGTAAATTACCGGTATGCTACTTTAATGTGACTATGATATCCTGGAGAAAAAAATGTAAAAGTTTCTTGAAAATCTATTATACTTTAATGTGACTAAGATATCCTGGAGAAAAAAAATGTAAAAGTTCCATTTTCATTTTATTTTTATGACATGAGGAAAATATTTCCTAAGATTTGACCTAGTGACCTAGTTTTTGATCTGAGATGACCCATATTCACAAATGTTTAAGGCAACAAGTAGATAAATATTCTGAGCAAGTTTCATAAAGATTTGACAAAAATTAATAAATTTTTATGGCCGTGGAATTCTTCCTCTTAAGATTTGACATTGTGACCTAGATTTTGACCGGGGATGACTTATATTAAAAAACTTTCAAGATATTATAAAGACAAATATTCTGACTAAGTTTCATAAAGATTTGACAAAAATTGTCGAATTTATGATGTGGAATGATTTTCCTAAGATGTGACCTAGTGACCTAGAATTTGACCCGGGATGACCCATATTCATATATATTCAAGATAACATGCCGACAAATAGTCTGACCAAGTTTAATTACCATTGGATAAAAACTCTTGATTTTATTACATAAAATGAAAACTTTAACGCAGAATTGTTAACGCCAGCCCGCCCGCCCGGTTTTCGCCATTCTATAACCCATATTTTTCTATGAAAAATCCGGCTAAAAAGAAAGAAGGAATTTAATTTTGACAAGAGTGTAAAGAAATGCAATAAATTGGTTGCAAAAAAGCTTCCATTGGATAAAGTTTTCCGCTGAAAATAAGCGTGTTACAGGATACGAAATATTCAGTTAAAGTAAATAACATTCTGCTTGAAATGGTAGAGGAATTAATTTGTGTTTTCACCATTCATGATGCACCTTAATCACAAGATCAATTGCCTTTGTTTTTCATTAGTTTACCCTTCTGTCTACAAAGCATGTCAATATTGCCCAAATATGAAATTTTAACATGCAAACTCATTTTACAATAAACAGCCCATGAAATAAATAATAAATATTTACAAATAAAAACTACTAAGAGAAACAATATTTTTGTAAAAAACACACATTCTTTTCCTGTTTAAAAATCATGTCCAAACTTTACACAGAAAACTAAATTCTGAGAAGGGGTGTTTAATTTTAAACTTAAATTCACTTTCCTAATAATATTTTTTTTTAAGCAAGAGCCTTAAAATACTACCAAATTTTTCATTTTCTTTTTCTAAACATATGACTGTTTTATCTTATGGACAATATACAAGTATGAAAAAAGGCATATTTGAACATCAATATTACAAACAATATCTCATGTTTTACTCCTTCAGTCTTATTTATTCATTTATATTAATATAAATGAATAAATAAGACTGAAGGAATAAAACATGAGATATTGTTTGTAATATTGATGTTCAAATATGCCTTTTTTCATAATTGGGAGTTTATTTTAAAAACAAATCATTTTACATCAATTTGACCGCCTCTCCTCAAAAACAATGTTTAATAATCATGATGTCATCAATAATGTCATCATGATATTGGAGTTACATCCCATCCCAATGGTTTATTCAACTTAAGCATATACAGCTCATCGTTATAAACACAAAAATTAATACACCTAAACAATTCAATATTCACAATCAAATCAATAGTGCATGCATGAAAGAGAATAATTTTGCATTCTATTATTTACAATGAAGTTATACAATACCATGAGAGAAAACAAGCAAACTTAAAAATACTAATTTAGCGGCAGTGAATGTGAGGAGGTCTAAACGATTCAACAAAACACATTTTTGTTATATCATACTACCAAGAATACAATGGTAACTACGAAGGCGTAAAACAGCCGTCAAAAAGTAATTACCTCACGCTACCTTTTTGAGTCTTTATGGTTATTTGTAAGACCAGGACGTTTTGTGTTTAATGTTATCTGATTTGAGTTAGATTAATACGATATATCTGTCGTATTGTTAAAATGCATACGCTATTTGGTTTTTCAATAACATTTTCTGGTATTGTATGTATATAACAATTAGATATTTTGTAAGATCCGAAAGATTCGTTCATATTTGTATTTTGTGGTTTCGGTAGAATTCATATTTAAGTTAAATTGTCAGCAGTAAATTAGAAAAAATCGTGAGTATAAATAAAGTAGAAATTATATGATAAACACGTTCATTTCATATGCATTTGAAGAAATATGACGTGCTAGACAAAACAGACGACATGGGGGCGGGGGTGAACTTATTTACCCTCGCCATCGGGTTATACCCATTTGGCGAGCACGCTACAGATTTCATTAAGTATATAAGTATTAAAAACAATAACATCATAAATTAAAAATAAAAAAGAGATGTTTGTCAAACATTATGCCCCCCCCCCCCCCCCTGAGCGCCATTTTGTCAGGATTATATGGACATTTGAATGAAATATGCATGGACCAAAAAGACAGCTGATTTTTCACTGACATTGGATGCTGTTGAGGCAATTTTAAGATTATGACCGTTCAAAGTGTACGGATAGAGTGTGTTATGACCATGACCTTTGACTCTATGACCTCAATATCCATAGAAGTCATCAGCTGGTCACCAAAAACCCAAATGTCAAGTTTGAGGGCCATGGGTGCAGGCACTGACAAGTTATCACACAGACAAGCTTTTTTTGTTCAAGGTCACTGTGATCTTGACCTTTGACTCGATGACCCCTAAAATCATAAGGGGTCATCTACTGGTTGGACGCAACTCCAAGTCAATTTTGAGAGCCTTGGGTGCAGGCATTGTTGTGTTATCACTCGAAACATTTTCGCATTCAAGGTCACTGTGAACTTGACCTTTGACCGGATGACTCCTAAAATCAATAAGATCATCTACTGCCCAGGCCCAGCCGCTTAGTCAAGTTTGATGATCATAGGTTCAGGAATTGTTGAGATATCACTGGGGGAAGATTTGTTAACGTTTTGTGTGTTAAAGTTTACTGTGACTTTGACCTTGGCCCAATGACCCCCAAAGTCAAGAGGGGTCATCTACCGGTCAGGCACAACCTTCATGTCAAGTTTGATGAACGTAGGTCCAATAATTGCCGTGTTTGCTTTCAAAATCACTGTGACCATGACCTTTGACCCCTAAAATCAAAAGGGGTCATCTACTGGTCAAGCCCAACCTCCAAGCCAAATTTAAGGGCCATGGGTGCAGGCATTGTTCACTTATCAGTCGAACAACTTTTTATCATTGAAGGTCACTGTGACATTGACCTTTGGCCTGATGACCCCTAAAAACAATAGAGGTCATCTACTGGTCGGGCCTAACATCCAAGTCAAGTTTGAGGGCCATGGGTGCAGGCATTGTCGAGTTATCACTCGGACAACCTTAGTATAAAAGGTCACTGTGACCTTGACCTTCGCACGATGACACCCAAAAACAATAGGGGTCATCTACTGGTCAGGCCCAGCCTCCAAGTCAAGTCTGAGGGCCATGGGTGCAGGCATTTTCGAGTTATCACACGGACAACTTTTTACCGTTCAAGGTCACTGTGACATTGGCCTTTGACACGATGACCCCCAAAAACAATAGGGGTCATGTACTGATCAGCCCAACCTCCAAGTCAAGTATGAGGGCCATGGGTGCAGGCATTGTCGAGTTATCACACGGACAATCTTTTATTATTTAAGGTCACTGTGACCTTGACCTTTGGCTTGATGACCCCCAAAAACAATAGGGGTCATCTACTGGTCAGGCCCAACTTCCAGGTCAAGTTTGAGGGCCATGGGTGCATGCGTTGTCATGTTATCACACAGACAACCTTTTACCATTCAAGGTCACTGTGACCTTGACATTTGGCATGATGACCGCCAAAAACAAAAGGGGTCATCTACTGGTCAGGCCCAACCTCCAAGTCAAGTATGAGGGCCATTGGTGCAGGCATTGTTGAGTTATCACTCGGACAACCTTTTACCATTCAAGGTCACTGTGACCTTGACCTTTGGCCCGATGACCCCCCAAAACAATAGAGGTCATGTACTGGTCAGAGCCAACTTCCATATCAAGTTTAATGACCATAGGTCTAGGCATTGTTGAGTTATCACTGCGACAAGCTTTAAAATTATTTTACCATTAGACACGGTGGAGAACCCAAGTGACTTATTTGATAATGTGCATGGCAACAAATGTCAACAAGTCTCGATTCAGGTAAGGTTTTTAAAGATAACTTTCTTAATATTTGGAGAATTTTTGTGAAATAAAGACCATAAACCCCGCATTTAAGAGCTCTATCCACGGTAATAAAGAACGTTCTCTAATATCCTTAAGTTTTCCTGAAATAGTAAACAAACTCTGGGATGGTTGTAAGCCAGTTTGCCGATGACTGGGGCATATAGCCAATGGGGTCCAACTTGTAAGACCTAAAAGAAAGAGCCCAAGAAGGTCTGGACTCCATATGGAATTGGTCCATAGATTGTAGCATTTAGAATTGACCAAGAAACCTAGTTTATGACTCCATATTACCCAGTTCCAAACTAATCGAAGATTTCATCAAGGCAAACATTCTGATCAAGTTTGATGAAGATTGGTCCAGATATATTGCAAAAAAATAGCCTCTAGAGAGTCCACAAGTTTTTTTGTTTAAGATTTGACCCTGTGACCTCAATTTTGACCCATATGACCTACTAGTTTCAAACTATTCCAAGATTTCATCGAGGCAAACATTCTGGTTAAGTTTCATCGAAATAAGAGCAGATGTATTGCCTCTAGAGTGTTCCCAAGATTTCTGTAAGATATGACCTAGTGACCTAGTGGTTGCCCCCATGGGATCAATTTTAAAACTCTTGTAAGATTTCATTAAGGCAACCATTCTGACCAAATTTGAACATAACTGACTATTCAATACCAATGTTTGGTTTAGGACACAATTTTTCAAAGATTTCACCTACTGACCTGGTTTCTGACCCCATGCGACTCAGTTTCAAACTTTTTAACACCAATCAAGAACAAGAGGGCCATGATGGCCCTAAATCGCTCACCCGAGTAAAAGAGTTTAACCTTTGTTATCAATATAGCTTGTTTTTCAAAGAATATTGAACAAGAGCTGTCACAGTATGAGACGAATGCCCCCGAACGTGACATTGACCTATGAACAAGTACATGAAAAGTTGATCTTGCCTTTACGTGTCAAATTCATATGGCAAGTTATAAATTGCCTCTGAAATACCACCCATACTTGACAGCCTACACTCTTATGTCCTCATATTCAGCATTCCATTGTGAATAACCACTTAGTGTAACTTTCACCTTAGAGGTAGTTAGAGGTAGGGACATGTCGTCTTGGTATGTCGAATACATGTTGCTAGTCATTTTATAATCTGTCCATACAAGAGAAAGTTTTAGCCCGGACACGAAAACCTATACTTTTTGTCGTTATTTTTGCAGCATTCCATTGTGAATAACACTTAGTGTGACCTTGACCTTAGAGGTAGGGACACAGGTCTTGCACACAACATGTCGTCTTGATATGTCAAACACATGTGGCAAGTCATTTTAAATTATGTCCATACAAGAGAAAGTAACAGCCCGGACACGACAACCTATACTCTATGTCCTTATATGCAGCATTCCATTGGGAATAAACACCTAAGTGTGACCTTGACCTTAGAGGGAGTGACACAGGTCTTGTATGCGACACGTCGTCTTGGTATGTCAAACACACATGGTAAGTTATTTTAAAATATGTCCATACAAGAGAAAGTTACAGCCAGACACGACAACTTATACTCTATGTTCTTATATGCAGCATTCCATTGTGAATAAATACTAAGCGTGACCTTGACCTTAGAGGTAAGGACACGGGTCTTGCACACGACACATCATCTTGGTATGTCAAACACATGTGGCAAGTTATATTAATATCTGTCCATACAAGAGAAAGTAACAGCACGGACACGAGTTATTGAGCCAGATACACGGATGGACAGACGGACAATGTGATTTTAATATGCCCACCTTTGGGGGCATAAAAACATACTGGTCAAACCTCTTGCATGGATAATCACTGACAGGACTTGTCACGGTTGCCTGCACACTGACAGGAATTGTCACAGTTTCCTGCACACTGACAGGACTTGGTGACTGACTGCATACTGACAGGATTTTGTTCATTTGCCTGCACACTGACAGGACTTGATGATTGACTGCACACGGACAGAATTTGATTCTCACCTCCACACTGACAGGACTTTGTTCAGTTGCCTGCGCACCACACTGACAGGACTTGATAATTGACTGCACACTGACAGCACTTGGTACAGATACCTGCACACTGACAGGACTTTTTCAGTTGCCTGCACACTTACAGGACTATGTTCAATTGCCTGCACAGTGACAGGACTTTGTTCAATTGTCTGCACACTGACAAAACTATGTTAAACTGCTTGCACACTGAAAGAACTTTCAGTACAATTACACAAACAACAAACAGTGCACCATCCAATAAAATCAATAAACTGCCTTAAGCTCTAAAGATCAAACTTCAGATCACATTCAACACCTTCAATTAATATTATCACAATTGCCCATCTAGGACAACATCACATTCCTTCTAATGTTAATAAATCAAATATTCTTTAAATACATTATAAGTGAATAACACTATCCACACAGAATATAAGATTGCAGCATCTGCATGAACAATAATTTACATGAAGTTCAATGGAAAAGTCTGATTATTAAATTTATTATTGAGTAAAAATGAAATTTCTTCTAAAGAATAAAATGTATAATAATTATTTGATCTATGAACCTAAAAAAATTTAAAATCTTGTTACTAAAAATAGAAAGTAGTGGAATCTCCAACAAAAAGGGAGACCATATACCATCGATACCATCTTGCTGCCCTTGCTTCAAGACTAAACTTTACATAACCATCAGATTTTAACAAAATGTATTTAGAATGGACTTGTAACCCACGAGGTGAGGCCAATTTTTCTCCAGGGACATAATTTGAATAAACATTGTAGATAACCAATCGACAATGTTACACACCAAATATTAAAGCACTAGGCTTCATAGTACTTGCCAAAAAAAGTTTTGTAAATTTTCCTTTAAGTTGCAATGGCAACCACTTTAGGTTGCAATGGCAACCAGAGTTCTGCATGGAATTCTTTTCTTCGAACAATTTTGAAAAAGCACCAACCAAGGATCATTCCTTTGAAGTTTCATTAAAATTGTCCAAGCGCTTTAGGAGAAGATGATTATAACCAATTGTTCACATTTTTCTTTAGGTTGCCATAGCAACCAGAGCTCTGCATGGAATTCATTTCTTTAAACAATTTTAAAAAAGCACCAACCAAGGATCATTCCTATGAAGTTTCATCAAAATTGTCCAAGTGGTTTAGGAAAAGAAGATGATTATAACCAATTGTTGATGCCGAATGCCGAACAACGGACAACAGACGCCGGACACAGACCGATCACAATAGCTCACCTTGAGCACTTTGTGCTCAGGTGAGCTAAAAACAGTCTGATTAAGTTTCATGAGTATCAGATTGCCTCTAATGTGTTCCCAATATTTTTTCTAAAATTTGACCTATTGACCTTGTTTTTGACCCATATGACCCACTTTTAAAACGTAGTCGAAATTTAACCCAAGAGAACATTATGACCATGTTTGAACATAATCTGACCAATCAACATCATTTAATAGTTTCAGACAATATTTTTAAAAGATTTGACCTAGTGACCTATTTTTTATCACATGTGACCCAGTTTAAAACATGTCCAAGATTTCATCAAGGAAAACATCCTGATCAAGTTTCATGATTATTAGACCATACATAATGCCTCTAATGTGTTTCAAAGATTTGACCTAGTGACCTAGTTTTTGACCCCATGTGCCCCATTATTACAAGCGGTCTATATTTTATCAAGGGGTACATCATGACCAAGTTTGAACATAAACCGACCAATCATTACCATTCCGGACAAAAAAATCTAAGATTTGACCTAGTGACCTAATTTTCGACAGTATGTGACCCAGTTTTTAATAAGTCAAAGATTTCATCAAGGAAAACATTCTGATTAAGTTTTTTGAATATTTGACCATGTATAATGCCTCTTATATGTTCCAAAGATTTTTCTAAAATTTGACCTAGTGACCTAGTTTTTGACCCCATATGACCCACTTTTTAAGTGGTCCAAATTTAATCACGGGGTACATCATTACCAAGTTTGAACATAACTTGAACAATCATTACCATGATACGGTTCCGGATTTTTCTAAGATTTGACCTAGTGACCTAATTTTCGACCATATGTGACCCAGTTTTTTATATGTCCAAGATTTCATCAAGGAAAACATTCTGATTAAGTTTTATGAATATTTGACCATGTATAATGCCTCTAATATGTTCCAAAGATTTTTCTAAAATTTGACCTAGTGACCTAGTTTAATACCCATGTGACCCACTTTTTAAGTGGTCCATATTTAAACTAGGGGTACATCATTACCAAATTTGAACATAACTTGAACAATCATTCCTATGATATGGCTTCGGATTTTTCTAAGATTTGACCTAGTGACCTTATTTTTGATCATATGTGACCCAGTTTTAATTACGACCAAGAGTTCATCAAGGAAAACATTTTGATTAAATTTCATGAATATTTGGCCATGTATAATGCCTCTAGTATGTTCCAAAGATTTTTCTAAGATTTGACCTTTTGACCTAGTTTTTGACCCCATGTGACCCACTTGTACAAGCAGCGAGATTTGACCAAGGGGGACATTCTGACCAAGTTTGAACATTTTCTGATTAATGCCTACCAAGATATTGTAGCGGACGGACGGACGGAATGACAGACGGAATGGCAGACGGGTGGACAACGCCAAAACAATATCCCCCTCCCGAAACCTTCGATTCGGCGGGGGATAAAAACTAAAAAACTAAAACTATAGGTATGCTATTTGGCAATAATCCTAGGCAAACTGTGGACGTATTTTAAGGAGGTCAAAAGATCGTTTTTGAAAAAGTTGTATGGTTTTTAGGCCTTTATCTTGACCCACGTCTCTCATTCGTACAACATTTTAAGATCATAAAAGAAAGGTGTGAAAAGGACTTGAACCTATTGAGAATGTTATGTGGTACAGATTTTGGGTGAGACAAACACAGTCTACTGGTCATCCATGCACCCCTGCATGCATGCTGGAAGAGGAGACGGGGGTCAATTTGTTTCCTTGTTAAGTTTATTTTATTAAGGAAGTCTTCTTTTGAGGAGGAGGTTTTTGCATTTTCCAAAACAGTTGGCGGCATTTCTAAACTCTCTTTTTTAATGTTCACACCGAAACAGCACCCGTGCGATGTGGTTACATGTCCCATACATCCCTGCTGTGCACGTACAGTATGCACTCAGGATCTCACCTCCTGGCTTGTCTGGCAGATCCTTTCTCACACATATCCACACATTATAACAAGCATTGTTAGTGCCTTGTGAGGGAGTTACTTTGGCCTTAAGCACACACTTGTCACTGTTATGTCTTATTTCATGAATGAACACTTCCCGGACCCAGCCACTGTCAAAATATCTGTATGCTTTCCCTAACTTATATTCACTCATTAACTTGTTCATAACTGCACTATGACCACATCCCTCAATATACATAGATATGTCAGTGATATAAATGGATGGCCATTGCTGGTTGCCTTTTTTTCACCTGTCCACCCGGAAGATAATGAGACTGGATCTGGTATGACGTCTTTATCCACAAGAAGCTTGGCCTTGTACTCCTTAAGCAGTCCCATTTCGATTTCCTCTCCATCATGGTCTACTGGAACGTCTTTTTCCCATGCACAGAAGGCTCTGAAAAAATAGCATACATTTTTAAAAAAAGAATGTTTGGTGTTGTCATTTCCCATTTCTTATACAACTATTAAAGTGACATTCTCAATAAATTTGTATACGTCACACATTACCTTATGTTTTAAGAGCTAAATTAAAGCTTCTTTTCACTGAGGCAAGATTTACAGTCAAATTAATGTTTAAAATTTTATATCATTTCCCCACCCACTTTGGCACTATGGAAGACCCGGAGTTATAAATTGTATTCTGAAATATATTTCTTTAAATATGCAGTTTCCTGTTTCATAAAAAAATTCAAGATTCAGTAATATCAACAAAAATGTAGTTAAGTCAAGTTACCCTTAGCGGATCATAACCGATAGCGGATCACTCTCTTGTTGAATACACGCTATAAAATTTATTTAATTGTATTTTTTTCTGAAAATTGGCAGTTATGTACTTTAAAGTGATTGTGAAAATCACAATAAATATTTTTTTAATCGAACTTCAAAATCATCTGTATCATACGAACGTTCGATGCAACTGTTTACGTGACCCAGTTGTTCCGGCCTCAATTTGATTGCAACATGTGCTTTTTCTGAGAACTTTTCGTCCAACTACAATGTGTAAGTGAACAATTTATACATTTTATGAAAGGCCAATATATAACCTCTTAAAAATGCATAACATTCTTTTATTTCATCAATGAATTGTTAGAATTTGGCGGTCATAATTACGTGTGGGTAATTAACCAATAGCGGACCGCCATTTTGTTCATGCAGTGAGTCTGAGGGGTTCTCTCAAAATAGTGAATTTGTACCAGTTTGTCATTGCCGATTTTTTTAAACATAAAACAAACATTGCTGGATACTTATATTACTTAATTATGATTAAAATATGAATTATAACACACATATCTAATTTAGTTTCAAATGTTTGATTTTTTATCCTACATAAATATGATGTACAGTACTGTACTCACTTAATATCATAAAACTGATATTTATCAGCTTTTAAAAGACGCCTGTGTTTTAATTGGTATCAAGAATTGCCACTTCCATAAGTGTAAACCATGCAGTTTGTGATTGTATTTAAAAATATCACTTGTGTTTTACAGATGAATGAAGATTGAATTTGGGCAGAGTTGACAACATAATTTATTGAGAAGAGTTGGTGGAGGTAAGTAACCATTTGAATCTGGAACAGAACATCACATTTACATTATCATATTGTAGCAGGGTACACTTAAAATAAATTATTTGAAACAAATATCAAAGTTACTCGCTCATGGTTTGTAAAATCTTTAGTTAAAGTTTGGGTGGCCGTGTGGACTAGCCAGCTGTCTTCTACTCTTTCTTCGTTTTACCTGTGTGGGTTTGAACCCCACTAAAACCAAAATACTTTTTTATGCTATTACAGTAACTGTATTTTTTCTGCAATTTTGATATCTTGTAGTAGAGTATAATAATAATAAAATAAGCGTTTTCAGATGCATTACCAGGAAAACTAATTTTTGGTCCATAAAAATTATAAACTCACTTAGATTAATTTGATGGTGCCTTCTTCATATTTAAAGAAATTATCTTTTTTCTGTTATAAAACAAGGTGATGTTTCAAACTGAAATTCTTATTGTACTGCAGAATATGGGTCCTAAACGACGGGGTGCGGCATCTTCGTGTAGGAGCCCAGCACAGAAGTCAGCCAAAGCCATAGCAAAGAAGTATCGGGGAAAGAAAATGACTCCAGAGAAAGCGGCTAATGTTCGTCGAGCATTATACAGTGTATGTAATGAAAAACTTTCACTAAGAAAAGCAGCTAGAGAATATGGGGTCTCGTATGGGTTTCTTTATAGGAGGTATTCAGGGTAAGTAGACATTGAAAAGATTAAGGGGCCGGAAACTGTCTTTTCATCAGCTGAGGAAACTAGAACTGTAAGCCATAGGCTAACGAATACCCCCCACCCCTCCATGTCTAGGTTGTTTGCCCTGGAGTTAGGCCGGACAAAGCTAATTTTGCCTACAAGGGGAGATAACTCCAGTCAGGGTCATGTGACCTGTACCAAATTCACAGAGGCGAAAGTTTACAACATGGCCATTAATTTCTGAAAGTTTGATAAAGATTTGTTGAATAATAACAAAGATGAATCCCGGACAGGGCTTATTTTGCCTACTTTAACACATCAAGGGGAGATAACTCCAGTCAGGGTCATGTGACCTGTACCAAATTCACAGAGGCGAAAGTTTACAACATGGCCATTAATTTCTGAAAGTTTGATAAAGATTTGTTGAATAATAACAAAGATGAATCCCGGACAGGGCTTATTTTGCCTACTTTAACACATCAAGGGGAGATAACTCTGGTCAGGGTCATGTGACCCGTACCAATTTCACAGAGGCGCAAGTTTACATCATGGCCATTAATATCTGAAAGTTTGAAAAAGATTTGTTCAATAACGACAAAGATGAATCCCGGACAAAAAAAAAACGGACGGACAGACAGACGGACAGACGGACAACCCGATTCCAGTATACCCCCCCCCCCCCCCCCCAAACTTTGTAACTTTGTTACAGTTCCATTAAATAAAACATTTTTTGCTGAGCAATAGATCAAATTAAGGCGGCTTAACACAAAAAAAACCCTAAAGGACTTTTTTAACAAGTAATTCTAGAATATCCTATCAAAGAAAAGGTTTTTGCTAAGCAGAAGTCAACATTACTCTCCCAAACTATAAATACATGCTAATGACGTAAACCATGACAGCGATTTTAGCACGGCCTGGTACTAAGAAATTTGACTCCGACGTGTTTGCTTATTTGCGGAGCTTTGCACTCTAAATCTGATTAACAAATAAGTAAAGTATTCAAATTTTTTAGCAATAATTACTTCACAAATACACACCCATGTAAGTGCTATATCATTTTTCCGACTTAAGAAGAAGTGTTTTTCTTCATTTAAATACGAAGTAAAATAGCGCTTTTGTTCAATTTCAAATTTAGCATTTAAGGACATATCTTTAACTGAAAAAATCTCTTAGCAATGCACAGGATTTTAAATATTCTTAAGTGTTCACCATTACGTCAGTAAGGTTTACTACGGTCAACTTTCTTAAAATTTAAGTATAAATTAAACAAATCCTGACTCAAGCTAACAATAGTATGTTTTAAATCTACAACGCAATTATGTATTATTTTCGGCAGTGGACCGCTATGAATAGATTGCTATTGCAAGAAACCCTGATCTCTATTTGGGAGTGACATTTCTCAATGTTCAATCAAGGAACAAGTGACGCGTACAAAGAAAAGTCATTTTTGCACAATAGAACAAGCATGCCTATTTAATAACAACTTATGATTTATTGTTCAACTGTAATATCATATTCGACTGAAAGGAAACTTAAAAACAGTACTCTAAAGGTAAAATAACAGTTTTTGACGTCATTCAAGAAAAAAGGTCACAATGCACAGTGACTTTGTTTCGCAAGAAATCGCAGCTGATTTCGCAGATAAGTTTGTTATAGTAGACATTTTGTAGACATATTATGAAGAATATCATTACGTTTCTTCTGTCCCATTATGGCCGGGCAGGTCATTTCGTTAAAATCTCATTAATAACGGACCTTTGTATTATGAAACAAATTCTTAATTATCAGAACTTTAATGAGTTTTTGAAGATCTAAATAAGTTAACCTTTTAAATTATTCATTAAGCACTTAGTTCAAAGATATTTAAAGAGGTTATCGTACCTAATCACTTTGTAATATACGGTTAAATCATTAAAATATCACTTTTCAGAAAACAAAACTACAAAATATGATATGTTTGATAACTTGAAGCATTATATTTCTTCTATTGTCAAGTTTATACTAAATAACAAATTGTATTATTAAAGGTATATTAACAGCACTTACAAGCAATAAAAGTTACTTTAAAATTTATCGCAAGATTTTATCTTCCTGAAAAGAAATCTCTACTGATAAGAGTTATATAGATTTTGTTTTCCCCATTTAAGTACAGGGGAAATTTTAATCCATTGACCCGAACATTCATGTATATGTGACTTAATGTTTTTTTTCATTTTTTATTGGTCAAGATATAGAATAATTTGAGGTCAAACATTTTCAGCTTGTTTGTTGATTTTTGTTGCTGTTGTTGTTGTTTTTAATGATTGAGATGGCACTACTTTGCTCTGTATCATGTTAGCATAAGAATGTTAACTGTTGTGGGTTGTCCGGTTCGTGCAGTGGTTTGCACACTCGCTTCTTGGGGCCCAGGTTCCATTGGCCCGGGTGATTGTTTGTTTTGTGGTTACCAAGCCGGATATGTGGGTTTCCCCTTGGTACTCGGGTTTCCCCCTCATCACAAGACCACAGTCTCGCGTAAAATCGTGCCAATGAGAGTGAATAGTATAATGTTGTAATAACTTGTTTTGCAATCGTTGTAAAATATATAAGTAAAATCTAACTGTCTTGGGTGAGCTCTAATCATTTCTTTCATGCAATACTCACTAGGATAGATTTCTCCCTGTTGCGTATTTTCTGCATTGCTCGTGTGAAGCTGCTGTATTGTGAGACATGTGCCCAGCATTCCCGTCGGTAATTCCCCTTCCCGCTTCATCTGTAAAACATTGGAAAACGGGGAAATTATCTAACAATTCTTTTCTACATCAGCTGAAATCATGGGAAAAATTAAATAATTTTTCAGAGGTTTTTTGATTCACAATTCATTAAAAAAACATTTAATTAAAAACAAAATTATTATACATTATGAACTTGTTTAAACTTATATATGTAAAAGATTTCTTTTCCATTTTACTTCTTTTCAATGTACTACATGGGTTAAGAGGATTCAAATTTTCAAACATTAAATTTTTATTCATATAACCTTTTGTCATTTGAAACTGTAATGCATGAAAAATTAATTTTCCCAAGCTGACATTTCTTCTTACGTCAGTCCATAGACAAACGTTTTATAAACATAGCTTTACCATGCTTTGAAACCTTAGGGGGAAAAAGAAATACTACCTTAAATAAATAGAAAATAACTACTTTCTGCTCATGTTGGTTGAAATTACGAAGAGAAAAAAAAATATGAAATTTAAATCTTCTTTTGAAAAGCTATATCTGCTGAATCATTTTGGAAATTGTTCTTATTATTTTGTATACGATTCATTTCCCTAGCAAACAAGAGCTCTAAAAAGGTGTTGAAATCTTCATCAAACATCGCACAAAGCACTCTTTAAATCAGGTCTTAACGATGACTTTTCAAAAAAAAATTCTCCCTCTGACAAAGGGATTACCTTTCTGCATAACCTACATTCTTTTTAATTATACGGCTGCAAAGTTTACGTATCTGTTCGCGATAACTCGATTCCAAACCATTTTTGTAAATCATTCTTTAACAAATTAAAAAACAGTTTCATTTGAGACTTTTTTGTCAATATAGGCCAAACATGAACAATGCTCTAACTGACATTCAATAACCAAGTAATTAGAACCTTTACTCGGTCACCCATCTTTATTAACACGACCACTGGGGACCTGTTTTTGATTGTGGGTAACGAGGGGGGACTGTGGTTCTCTCTAAAAATTATTGAAAAAAAAACAACTTTAAAACTGCACTCTCACAGATTGATCATTTTGACAACTTATTTTTTGGCATGGACAAAATCTTGACAAGACTTACTCTTTCACAGCATAATGTATGCATAAAAAAGTTAAAACATTTATATTTTCCATTAAATTTGGCTATTTTGGCTTGATTTTGTATTTTCCCCAAAGTTGACTTTTTTTCCCAATTTGCAAGGCACAGGCGGTAAAAATAATAAAAAAAAAAATCTTTGCAAGTTACTTCATTATTATTAATGTAATTATTATTAATTAACCTCTCCTTAAGTGAAATACAGACTGCGCAGTGTTTTTCCTGGACTGGTTTACTAACCTTTTTCTTTGCGGGATCTTTCTGATTGTGGTTTTTCACATGTTTTCTTAACGAGCTCGGATCTGTATAGCGCTTGTTACACCCTGCGACGCCGCATGCGTATGGCTTCTGAAATTCCAGAAAAAAAAGTGTTAAAACAGTTCCAACACAAATTCTTCAATATCTAGTATGTGTGAACATTTTATGCCAGTTTGGGGTTCATGAGCTACCTATATAGTTTTTAGGACCCATAGTTCAGCAAACTGACCTCTAAAAACATTTTATATATTGTTACAGCTATTTTTCTGTCTTTTGAGCTAAGGATAAGATAAGGATTATAAGACACAATGCAATCTGAAAATTGATGATTATGTTTTTAAAGGGAAAATCTATTTAAAGAATACTGAATCTCTCTATTTAGTGTTCACTCTCATTTTTCAACCTATAGGATCACCAAACTGATTCTGTTTAATCTTTTTGAATGCCTTTAATAAAAGCTTCTACCCCATATTCCATTTAGTCATTCATGGATTTAATTTAGTGGATTGCATAGCAGTTTGTGCATGTGCACTGAAAAGAATACAGACATTTCACAGCCAAACACTAAGATAGTTATCATTTATTTTTGGTCTTCTCAACAAATAAAATCAGGTGCTCGGAGCTGTGCCGGGCCTGTGCATGTTGATTTAATGGTTTTGAGACAAAAAATAACTAGACAAAGCTGTATAATTTTTGCCTATTTTAACTTATTCAGGGGCCATAATTGGAGACATGATCATGTGATTCCAACCACAATCACAGGGGCAAATGTTCTCACCATGGCTAAAAGTTTGAAAAAGATTCATTCAAAAATGACGAAGGAGTAGGACGAACAAAACTAATTTTACCCAATTTAACTCATTAAGGGGCCACAACTCCACTCAGGATCATGTGACTCCTACCAAATTCATGGAGGCAAAGGTTTACATCATGGCCATTAATATTTGAAAGTTTGAAAAAGATTTGCTCAATAGCTTCAAAGAAGAATCCTGGACAAAGCTAATTTTGCCCAATTTAACTCATTAAGGGGCCACAACTCCACTCAGGATCATGCGACTCTGACCAAATCCACGGAGGCACAGGTTTACATCATGGTCATTAATATTTGAAAGTTTGAAAAAGATTTGTTCAATAACGACAAAGATGAATCCCGGACAAAAAAAAAACGGACGGACAGACAGACGGACAGACGGACAACCCGATTCCAGTATACCCCCCCAAACTTTGTTTTGGGGGGTATAAAAAGCATGGCCGAATGGCTAAGTGAAATGGCCCAGCGCGGAATGGGTTTACGCGTTTGTGAGTTCCTTGACTTTGTTCAAGATATAGTCAAAAAAGAAAACAGGCAAACACCTTTTAAAGATGGTAGACCTAGTTACCAGTGGTTTACAGCATTCAAACACAGAAATGGCAACATCATTGACAGAAGGACGGAAACGCCACTGGAGCTAAAGCGGTCAAAATTGTCAAAATCTGTTATTGACGAGTGGTACAGTAAATACAGGAACTTTCTGATAAGCATTGACTGTCTGGACAAACCAAGCCACATATGGAATGCAGATGAGTCCGGTTTTAACATGGGAAGTGCTTCAGTGAAGGTTATAGGCCCTACAAGGAGAGACCTTGCAGTACCACACATTACTGCAGGAAAGCAGCGCCTAACCGTGATGTACTGCGGCAGAGCAACTGGAGAGATGATGCCACCTTTTTTCGTATTCCCTGAACCTAACCCTAGATCATACAACCCTCTGAATGGTTCTTTAGAGGGTAGTGCCATTGCATACACAAAGAAGGGCTGGATGGATTCTAAAACATTCAATTAATTCATTGATCACTTTGATAAGTATGCTGGGCAAGAGCGTCCTGTAGTTTTACTACAAACCTCTCACTGTAATAAATGCGTTTAAGTCATCCGGCATATACCCAGTTGACTCTATGAAGATCACAAGTGAAATGTTAAAGCCTGGTTTTAACATTTTCAGGCAAGTCACTTGTTGAGGAAGAAAAAGCTGTTGTGGTAGTGCATCAGGAAGAATTGCATGAGACAGCAAGAGCAAAAGGAGCTCTGAGTGTATTTGAAGAAACTCTGGCCACTCCTGTTCGTGACAAGTACAATAACAGGATTGAGGAAGGATACGATATGGAAGGCATTTCACCATGTTTTGATGTCTACCGAAAACTCCATAAAAAGGCTCATCCAAGCAAAGCAACTAGTCAGGCAACAGGATTGGACTTACTTGCAGATACTGCTCTGCAAGACAGACATGCTGTACTTCCAGAGGACATGCCACCTCCAATAACTGACCCTGTGACAAAGCTTGTTGTAGATAGGGAATATACCAACATCAAGGATAAAGATGCATGCCTTGTGTGGATTCCTGGACTTTCTGAGTTTGATATCACTTTACATGACATGGTAACCGATGATAAAAGACAGCTGAAGTTGTCAGATATAGCTGCACTTCCAATTGGCCACGTACCACGCATTCTTGCAAGTTGTTTTTACAATGTACTTGATTTGGGTGGACACGTGTGTGCCATCATGACTGGTGAACCAACGCCCAGTTTCCCACCGTGGCCTGCTCTATCTGAGAGTGGTGGTGGCGTTGTGATTCCATGTAAATATGTACTTACAGCAGAAGATGAAGTGAACACTATACAAATGTTAAGAGAAACACTCAAAAAGATGCCCGAAGGTTATGTGATGAAAATAGTTGTTAATTGACATTGATATACTCGTTATTGCCATGAAAATAAGGTGGACTAAAACTGATATATAAAGTAATCAGTTAATTCATATGTCTTGTATTTAGACATACATGTGATAATTTCTTGGGTCGATTCCGGGACATCCATCGTAATGTCAACGCACACTAGGGGGGTCCGGGGGCATGCCCCCCCCGAATTTTTTTTTAAATGGGGAACGTCTGTGGTGCATTCTATAGCATATCTGGGGCTATTTTAGTCGTTTTTAACGTCGGGAAATTGTACCTATTTTGACTGCCAAGACGTATTTTTTACTTGACATGGTTGTTTTTTTCTGCATTTTCTTAAAATAAAACCACCAGATATTTTCCCAGGCTTTAAATGAAGTGCTAACCAGGAGGATATGCAGTCTACTTTCGGTTTCATCAAAACAGGAAATAAACAACTATACGGGCACCTGTTTTCCCGCGCTTTTGAGAACATGCGTTACAAAATATTTATTTTTTCATCACATTTAAAACGTTTGCAATTTATGACACACAATATTTCCAGACGATAAAGAAGATTTTCCAGTCGATGAGCTTTTTTCCGTTTGGAGATGCATATAATTTTGATAGAGACGTGTCAACAATCGGCTGTATAAAGCGATCACGTGACTTACCATGGTCACGTGATTAAAGCACTCTATATGGCTCAAGACCACAGTTATCTGCCCCCCGTTGACCAAGATCCGGATGTGAATACAGAAACAAAGAGTGCTTGTGTTCAAGTATCAATATTTTATTAAAATTGAATGAAAAAGAAGCAAAAAATGTTCTTTTTGCAGAGAACTTGACTGAATTTGACACTCTATTGCAGAAATTGATAGTTTTCAATGTAAATATTGGAAAAATCATAGCTTGTGGAAGTCTGAAAATTAGTTGTTTGTAGCCGATTGACTCCCTGGCGGAAGGGTTATGTATTTGAACTCAATTTTGACAGTCGGGTCAATGGTCAACATGGTGTTTTCTTGTGATTATATTTTGTGTCTTGAATTGTTCTAGAGATGCCATGTCCTTGTTTTTCAATTTGGGTGTGTATAAAGTCAAAAGCCAGGTTAGTGTCTATATGAAACATATAGTAAAAATAACTGTGGTCTCACGCCTGATATAGAGGAAGCTTTTGGAGGGGTGGCCTATTTTAAATTGTTATAAATTCTTAATTTATACAGCTATCTGGTTGAAATTTGGCCAGTTGACAGTGCTTAGCCATAGAATATTGGTGTTTGAGTATGAAATGTGAAAATCTTATATTACATAATATAAATTAATAATATATAATTTTCTTATATATTTTTGACATTTTTAAAAAAAACTACTTTCACTTTCAATTTAATGTTTGGAAATAGTTCCAAATGATGGTAACTAATGAATGAAAGCCTCACTTTCAATTCCAAAGTATAAATGGAGGGATTTTTTTAACATAGGAAGCAGACCCAGGAGGAACTGTCTGTTGAAGACCCCCCCCCCCCCCCACCAAGCTGCCCACCAGAGGCCAAGCTGTACTTGGTGTTTGCCAACATGCTGTAATTTGTAAGTACTTCAAGATAATATATTAGAAAATGGTATCCAAACTGAAGTACAAAGTGAGACAGTTTGGTCATAAAAGCCCATTGAGACTGTTTGTTCCATTCCTAAATGAATTTCTTTCATGTTGTCAATCATTTCTGATGTGGCTTTGATAATAATATTATTTTCTAATGAAACTGCTGACTTGTATCAGTCTTTGGTCTGTATTGTGCATCTATTCACACATTTTGTTTGCTCTTTTAAGCAAACATTACAATAATTGCAAATTCTATAAGCAATTAAACAAAACTTACTGCACATAGGATGCAGAATGATGTTTTATTTAGTGTGCATATGATTTTCAGCTTATGGACAAGAAAACATATACTTTAACAATCACAGCAACACAATGAGATCCCAATTTTAAAGAAATAATGCCACCTTTCATTAATTCATTAATTCATTCTATCAATCATTCATATATATTCATTAATTCATTCATTTATTCAATTTATTCATTGAAAAACTTGACATTTCTCAAGGCAAAATAAATAAAAAGTGAGCAGCTTTCATAAAGAATAGAGCCTTTTCCCTTAATGCATTAAAAAACACAACCTTAATACAGTATAAATGTTTTAAAAACCCTAATTTATTGCTTATTTTAATAGCCAGCCTGGTTGCTGTAGCCACAGAGGAATTTTCAAGGACAAGAACCAGTGCTGGTAAAACTGTGGTCTCTGTGGTTTTCCATACCGGCTCTCGGCAAGGATTTTCAAGAAAGGAATACCATCTCCAAGTAAGAAGAAATTCTAAGCATGTCTGGTTTGAATGCTTGCAAAATGCATCTGGGTACTCAATAAGATGAGGTTTACCTTTGAGTTGTTAAAAACTGATTGCAAAATGTCCAAAAGACTATATATTCTATTAAATTTGTCCTGAAAATCTTTGAATTCATGAACTTTTCTGCATATTTATCACATTTATGACTATAGTTAAAGGTTGTGTATGCCTCAAATGAGTGTTTACAGGCCTTTTTCAAACTTTAACAGTAGTGGCAGATAGTTTTATTTGTGTAAAACATTGCTTTTGTGTCTTGCTTGCAGATCATGATGTGCCAATAAGCTCCAGTTAGCTGCGGCCTTTTCCCCAGGCGGTAGTCCTGCAATCTGAATCCAGGAGATGCAGCTCTGAATCCAATATTTCAGAAGAATGAAGATGTTAGTCAACTCTGTAGTGCTTGTTTGTGTGTAAATGATTCCAATGAGTGAGATTTATAGCAAATCAGGTGTAAATAAGCATCTTATAGACAATAGTGAAGTGCTGTACTCTGAATTTAATGCCAAATCTAGCCTTCAAAACAGATTCTTAAAGTAAATTTTTTTTAAAAATGGGCATAATAATGCTATCTCTGCATTTTCTACATCATGTAGCCACCTCATACATGAAAACACTAGCAGTTGTCATGAATCTTTAAGTTTTGGTGTGTTTTTTGCCATTTCCTTTGTTGCGCCATTTGTCCCGGAAGCCAACAATTTGGCATATAGTGTTGTTTAGACTGTCTATTAACACATTATCACTAAATTTCTTGTGTTAAACTGAACAGTTCTGTTACCTTTGTATATAAGTGGACCAGAAAAGCAAAATTTTGACAAGTTGAGGCATTTCAGTTGGGCTCTATGTCATTTTTTATATAAAACACTAAGCCGATGAAGTGGAAAAACCTTATTTTGCTTAGAAAAAATCTTAAAAGAGTAGGCAGGCCAGTTTTGTGGTGCTGTTCTATAGACACCATTAAAAGCTACAAGGAAAACTTTACTTGGTCAAATTATTCCAATGCATCAGGAAATAATGGCTCTTCAAAGGTTTGCGGCTTAACATTTGAGGGAAATGGCTGTTTCTGCTTTTTATGAAAATACCACAGGTGCTAATACTTGTCTCATTCATTTAGTGTTTGATATATCATTGCCAAACTTTCAGTATGTGTTGCATATAGCCTGAAGCTGAACTATAGGAGTTTTGAAGTCTGTTTCTGAAAAAATGTTGCTTTGATATAGAGGAAGCTTTTGGAGGGGTGGCCTATTTTAAATTGTTATAAATTCTTAATTTATACAGCTATCTGGTTGAAATTTGGCCAGTTGACAGTGCTTAGCCATAGAATATTGGTGTTTGAGTATGAAATGTGAAAATCTTATATTACATAATATAAATTAATAATATATAATTTTCTTATATATTTTTGACATTTTTAAAAAAAAACTACTTTCACTTTCAATTTAATGTTTGGAAATAGTTCCAAATGATGGTAACTAATGAATGAAAGCCTCACTTTCAATTCCAAAGTATAAATGGAGGGATTTTTTTAACATAGGAAGCAGACCCAGGAGGAACTGTCTGTTGAAGACCCCCCCCCCCCCCCCACCAAGCTGCCCACCAGAGGCCAAGCTGTACTTGGTGTTTGCCAACATGCTGTAATTTGTAAGTACTTCAAGATAATATATTAGAAAATGGTATCCAAACTGAAGTACAAAGTGAGACAGTTTGGTCATAAAAGCCCATTGAGACTGTTTGTTCCATTCCTAAATGAATTTCTTTCATGTTGTCAATCATTTCTGATGTGGCTTTGATAATAATATTATTTTCTAATGAAACTGCTGACTTGTATCAGTCTTTGGTCTGTATTGTGCATCTATTCACACATTTTGTTTGCTCTTTTAAGCAAACATTACAATAATTGCAAATTCTATAAGCAATTAAACAAAACTTACTGCACATAGGATGCAGAATGATGTTTTATTTAGTGTGCATATGATTTTCAGCTTATGGACAAGAAAACATATACTTTAACAATCACAGCAACACAATGAGATCCCAATTTTAAAGAAATAATGCCACCTTTCATTAATTCATTAATTCATTCTATCAATCATTCATATATATTCATTAATTCATTCATTTATTCAATTTATTCATTGAAAAACTTGACATTTCTCAAGGCAAAATAAATAAAAAGTGAGCAGCTTTCATAAAGAATAGAGCCTTTTCCCTTAATGCATTAAAAAACACAACCTTAATACAGTATAAATGTTTTAAAAACCCTAATTTATTGCTTATTTTAATAGCCAGCCTGGTTGCTGTAGCCACAGAGGAATTTTCAAGGACAAGAACCAGTGCTGGTAAAACTGTGGTCTCTGTGGTTTTCCATACCGGCTCTCGGCAAGGATTTTCAAGAAAGGAATACCATCTCCAAGTAAGAAGAAATTCTAAGCATGTCTGGTTTGAATGCTTGCAAAATGCATCTGGGTACTCAATAAGATGAGGTTTACCTTTGAGTTGTTAAAAACTGATTGCAAAATGTCCAAAAGACTATATATTCTATTAAATTTGTCCTGAAAATCTTTGAATTCATGAACTTTTCTGCATATTTATCACATTTATGACTATAGTTAAAGGTTGTGTATGCCTCAAATGAGTGTTTACAGGCCTTTTTCAAACTTTAACAGTAGTGGCAGATAGTTTTATTTGTGTAAAACATTGCTTTTGTGTCTTGCTTGCAGATCATGATGTGCCAATAAGCTCCAGTTAGCTGCGGCCTTTTCCCCAGGCGGTAGTCCTGCAATCTGAATCCAGGAGATGCAGCTCTGAATCCAATATTTCAGAAGAATGAAGATGTTAGTCAACTCTGTAGTGCTTGTTTGTGTGTAAATGATTCCAATGAGTGAGATTTATAGCAAATCAGGTGTAAATAAGCATCTTATAGACAATAGTGAAGTGCTGTACTCTGAATTTAATGCCAAATCTAGCCTTCAAAACAGATTCTTAAAGTAAATTTTTTTTAAAAATGGGCATAATAATGCTATCTCTGCATTTTCTACATCATGTAGCCACCTCATACATGAAAACACTAGCAGTTGTCATGAATCTTTAAGTTTTGGTGTGTTTTTTGCCATTTCCTTTGTTGCGCCATTTGTCCCGGAAGCCAACAATTTGGCATATAGTGTTGTTTAGACTGTCTATTAACACATTATCACTAAATTTCTTGTGTTAAACTGAACAGTTCTGTTACCTTTGTATATAAGTGGACCAGAAAAGCAAAATTTTGACAAGTTGAGGCATTTCAGTTGGGCTCTATGTCATTTTTTATATAAAACACTAAGCCGATGAAGTGGAAAAACCTTATTTTGCTTAGAAAAAATCTTAAAAGAGTAGGCAGGCCAGTTTTGTGGTGCTGTTCTATAGACACCATTAAAAGCTACAAGGAAAACTTTACTTGGTCAAATTATTCCAATGCATCAGGAAATAATGGCTCTTCAAAGGTTTGCGGCTTAACATTTGAGGGAAATGGCTGTTTCTGCTTTTTATGAAAATACCACAGGTGCTAATACTTGTCTCATTCATTTAGTGTTTGATATATCATTGCCAAACTTTCAGTATGTGTTGCATATAGCCTGAAGCTGAACTATAGGAGTTTTGAAGTCTGTTTCTGAAAAAATGTTGCTTTGATATAGAGGAAGCTTTTGGAGGAGTGGCCTATTTTAAATTGTTATAAATTCTTAATTTATACAGCTATCTGGTTGAAATTTGGCCAGTTGACAGTGCTTAGCCATAGAATATTGGTGTTTGAGTATGAAATGTGAAAATCTTATATTACATAATATAAATTAATAATATATAATTTTCTTATATATTTTTGACATTTTTAAAAAAAAACTACTTTCACTTTCAATTTAATGTTTGGAAATAGTTCCAAATGATGGTAACTAATGAATGAAAGCCTCACTTTCAATTCCAAAGTATAAATGGAGGGATTTTTTTAACATAGGAAGCAGACCCAGGAGGAACTGTCTGTTGAAGACCCCCCCCCCCCCCACCAAGCTGCCCACCAGAGGCCAAGCTGTACTTGGTGTTTGCCAACATGCTGTAATTTGTAAGTACTTCAAGATAATATATTAGAAAATGGTATCCAAACTGAAGTACAAAGTGAGACAGTTTGGTCATAAAAGCCCATTGAGACTGTTTGTTCCATTCCTAAATGAATTTCTTTCATGTTGTCAATCATTTCTGATGTGGCTTTGATAATAATATTATTTTCTAATGAAACTGCTGACTTGTATCAGTCTTTGGTCTGTATTGTGCATCTATTCACACATTTTGTTTGCTCTTTTAAGCAAACATTACAATAATTGCAAATTCTATAAGCAATTAAACAAAACTTACTGCACATAGGATGCAGAATGATGTTTTATTTAGTGTGCATATGATTTTCAGCTTATGGACAAGAAAACATATACTTTAACAATCACAGCAACACAATGAGATCCCAATTTTAAAGAAATAATGCCACCTTTCATTAATTCATTAATTCATTCTATCAATCATTCATATATATTCATTAATTCATTCATTTATTCAATTTATTCATTGAAAAACTTGACATTTCTCAAGGCAAAATAAATAAAAAGTGAGCAGCTTTCATAAAGAATAGAGCCTTTTCCCTTAATGCATTAAAAAACACAACCTTAATACAGTATAAATGTTTTAAAAACCCTAATTTATTGCTTATTTTAATAGCCAGCCTGGTTGCTGTAGCCACAGAGGAATTTTCAAGGACAAGAACCAGTGCTGGTAAAACTGTGGTCTCTGTGGTTTTCCATACCGGCTCTCGGCAAGGATTTTCAAGAAAGGAATACCATCTCCAAGTAAGAAGAAATTCTAAGCATGTCTGGTTTGAATGCTTGCAAAATGCATCTGGGTACTCAATAAGATGAGGTTTACCTTTGAGTTGTTAAAAACTGATTGCAAAATGTCCAAAAGACTATATATTCTATTAAATTTGTCCTGAAAATCTTTGAATTCATGAACTTTTCTGCATATTTATCACATTTATGACTATAGTTAAAGGTTGTGTATGCCTCAAATGAGTGTTTACAGGCCTTTTTCAAACTTTAACAGTAGTGGCAGATAGTTTTATTTGTGTAAAACATTGCTTTTGTGTCTTGCTTGCAGATCATGATGTGCCAATAAGCTCCAGTTAGCTGCGGCCTTTTCCCCAGGCGGTAGTCCTGCAATCTGAATCCAGGAGATGCAGCTCTGAATCCAATATTTCAGAAGAATGAAGATGTTAGTCAACTCTGTAGTGCTTGTTTGTGTGTAAATGATTCCAATGAGTGAGATTTATAGCAAATCAGGTGTAAATAAGCATCTTATAGACAATAGTGAAGTGCTGTACTCTGAATTTAATGCCAAATCTAGCCTTCAAAACAGATTCTTAAAGTAAATTTTTTTTAAAAATGGGCATAATAATGCTATCTCTGCATTTTCTACATCATGTAGCCACCTCATACATGAAAACACTAGCAGTTGTCATGAATCTTTAAGTTTTGGTGTGTTTTTTGCCATTTCCTTTGTTGCGCCATTTGTCCCGGAAGCCAACAATTTGGCATATAGTGTTGTTTAGACTGTCTATTAACACATTATCACTAAATTTCTTGTGTTAAACTGAACAGTTCTGTTACCTTTGTATATAAGTGGACCAGAAAAGCAAAATTTTGACAAGTTGAGGCATTTCAGTTGGGCTCTATGTCATTTTTTTATAAAAACACTAAGCCGATGAAGTGGAAGAAAAAACCTTATTTGGCTTAGAAGAAAAAAAAAAAAAGTGAACGGCAAAACGCCCCCTATCTCCGCCCTCATCAACACATCACAGCAAACGAAGAAGATAGTGGTACCAACAGAGCGGGCATATGGAGCCCCTCCGCTGAAGTACTACACCGTTAGTTAGTGCTTGTTTGTGTTAATGATGCCAATGAGTGGATTTGATAGCAAATATCAGGTGTATAAATAAGCATCTTATAGACAATAGTGAATGTGCTGCCTTGTGGTCTTTGTACTCTGAATTTTAAGCCAACAAAAGCTAGCCTTCAAAAAGATTCTTAAAGTAAAAATTTTTTTAAAAAATGGGCATAATAAATGCTATCTCTGCATGTTTTACATCATGTAGCCCACCTCATACATGGGAAACACTAGCAGGTGTCATGAATCTTTAAGTTTTTTTGGTGTGTTTTTTGCAATTCCCTTTTTGCGCATTTGTCCCGGAGGACAAGCACAACCAATTTGGCATTTATAGTGTTGTTTAGACTGTCTATTAACACATTATCACTAAATTTCTTTGTGTGTTTTAAACCTGAACAGTCGTTACCTTTGTATATAAGTGGAACCAGAAAAGCACAAATTTTGACAATAGTTGAGGCGCATTTCAGTTGGGCTCATGTAATTTTTTTTTATATAAAACACTTAAGCGATGAAGTGGAAAAAACCTATTTGCTTAGAAAAAATCTTTGATAAAAGCGTAGGCAGGCCAGTTTGTGGGCTGTTATAGACACCATTAAAAGCTACAAGGAAAAACTTACTTGGTCAAAATTATTTCCAATGCCATCAGGAAATAATGGCTCTTCCAAAAGGTTTTGCGGGCTTAACATTTGAGGGAAATGCCTGTTTCTGCTTTTTATGAAAATACCACAGGTGCTATACTGTCTCATTCATTTTAGTGTTTGATATATCATTGCCCAAACTTTCAGTATGTGTTGAATATAGCCTGAAGCTGAACTATAGGGAGTTTTTGAAGGTCTGTCTGAAAAAAATGTTGCTTGATTAGAGGAAGCTTTTGGAGGGGTGGCCTATTTAGAATTGTTATAAATCTTAATTTATACAGAGCCATCTGGTTGAAATTTGGCCATTTGACAGTGCTTAGCCATAGGAATATTGGTGTTTGAGTATGAAATGTGAAAATTCTTTATTACATAATATAAAATTATAATATAGAATTTTTATATATTTTTGAACACCATTTTTAAAAAAAAACTACTTTCCACTTTCAATTTAATGTTTGGAAATAGTGCCAAATGATGAGTAACCTAATGAATGACCAGCTCACTTTCAATTCCAAAGTATAAATGAAGGGATTTTTTTTTTCTAACATAGGAAGCAGACCAGGAGGAACTGTTGTGGAAGACCCCCCCCCCCCCCCCCCCCCCCCCACCCACCAAAGGCCCACCAGAGGCCAAGTAGTACTGGGTTTGCCAACAGCTGTAATTGTAAGTACTCAGATAATATTTAAAAAAAAACGGTATCCAAATGAAGTTACAAAGTGAGACAGTTTGGTCAAAACGCCCATTGAGACTGTTTGTTTTCCATTCCTAAATTGAATTTCTTGTCATGTTGTCAATCATTTCTGATGTGGCTTTGAAAATAATATTATTTTCTAATGAAAACTGCTGACTTGTATCAGTCTTTGGTCTGTATTGCATCTATTCACAACATTTTGTTTGCTCTTTAAGCAAACATTAAAATAATTGCAAAATTTATAAGCAATTAAACAAAACTTACTGACACTAGGATTGCAGAATGATGTTTTATTTAGGGCATATGATTTTCAGCTTATGGAACACGAAAACATATACTTTACAATAACAGCAACACAATGAGATCCCAATTTAAAGACTAATGCCACCGTCATTAATTCATATTAATTCATTATATCATAATTCATATATATTCATTAATTCATTACATTATGCAATTTATTTCATGAAAAATTGACATTCTCAAGCAAAATAAATAAAAAGATGAGCAGCTTTCATAAAGAATAGAGCCTTTTCCTGAATGCATTAAAAAAAACACAACCTTAATACAGTATAAATGTTTTAAAAACCCTAAAATGCTTATTCTAATAGCCAGCCGCGGTTGCTGTAGCCACAGAGGAATTTTTCAGACAAGAACCAGTGCTTGGTAAAATGTGGTCTCTGTGGTTTTCCATACCGGCTCCTCAGCAAGGATTCCAGAAAGGAATACCATCTTAAGTAAGAAGAAATTCTAAGCATGTCTGGTTAATTGCTGGCAAAAATGGCATACTGGGTACTCAATAAGATGAGGTTTACTTGATTTGTTAAAAATGATTGCAAAAATGTCCAAACGACTATATATTCTATTAAATGTTCCTGAAATCTTTTGAATTCATGAACTTTCTGCATATTTATCAACACTTTATGAACGATGTGTTAAAGGTTTTTGGTATGCCTCAAATGAGTGTTTACAGGCCTTTTTCAAAACTTTAACAGTAAGTGGCACAGATAGTTTTTTGTGTAAAAACATTGCTGTTGTGTTATGCTTGCAGATTATGATGTGCCAATACGCTCAGTAGCTGCGGCCTTTTCCCCAGGCCCCACGGTATCCTGCAATCTGAATCCAGGAGGATGCAGCTTGAATCCAATATTTCAGAAGGGAATGAAGATGTTAGTCAACTCTGTAGTGCTTGTTTTGTGTGTAAATGATTCCAATGAGTGAGATTTATATGCAATCAGGTGTAAATAAGATCTTATAGACAATAGTGTGAAGTGCTGTACACTGAATTTAATGCCAAATCTAGCCTTCAAAACAGATTCTTAAAGAAATTTTTTTAAAAATGGGCATAATAATGCTATCTTGCATTTTCTACATCATGTAGCCACCTCATACATGAAAACACTAGCAGTGTCATGACTTTAAGTGTGGTTGTGTTTTTTGCCATTTCTTTGTTGCGCATTGTCCCGAAGCCAACTAATTTGGCATTTATAGTGTTGGCTTAGACTGCTATTAACACATTATCACTAAATTTCTTGTGTTAAACTGAAACAGTTCTGTTTTCTTTGTATAGAAGTGGACCAGAAAAGCAAATTTTGACAAGTTGAGCATTTCCCAGTTGGGCGCATGTCATTTTTTATATAAAAACTAAGCCGATTTGAAGTGAAAAACCTGATTTTGCTTAGAAAAAATCTTAAAGAGTAGGCAGGCCAGTTTTGGTGCTGTTCTATAGACACCATTAAAAGCTACAAGGAAAACTTTACTTGGTCAAATTATTCCAATGCATTCAGGAAATTTAATGGCTCTTCAAGGTTTGCGGCTTAACATTGATGGAAATGGCTGTTTTGCGTTTTATGAAAATCCCACAGGTGCTAATAATTGTCTCATTCATTTTAGTGTTTGATATATCATTGCCAAAACTTTCAGTATGTGTGCAATAGCTGAAGCTGAAACTATAGGAGTTTTGAAGTCTGTTCGAAAAAATGGGGCTTTGATATAGAGGGGAAGCTTTGGGAGTGGGCCTATTTTAATTGTTATAAATTCTTAATTTATACAGCTATCTGGTGAAAATTTGACCAGTTGACAGTGCTTAGCCATAGAATATTGGAGTTTGAGTATGAAATGTGAAAATCTATATTACATAATATAAATTAAGAATATATAATTTTCTATATATTTTTGACATTTTTAAAAAAAAACTACTTCACTTTTCAATTTAATGTTTGGAAATAGTTCCACATGATGGTAAATAATGAATGGAAAGCCTCACTTTCATCCAAAGATAAATGGAGGGATTTTTTTAACTAGAAGCAGACCCAGGGGGAACTGTCTGTTTGAAGGAGGACCCCCCCCCCCCCCCCCCCCCCCCACCAAGCGCCCACAGAGGCCAAGCTGTACTGGTGTTTGCCAACATGCTGTAATTTGTATAGTACTTCAGATAAATATAGAAAATGGTATCCAAACTGAAGTACAAAGTGAGACAGTGTGGTCATAAAAGCCCATTGAGACTGTGTGTTCTCATTCTAAATGAGAATGTCTTTCATTGTTGTCAATCATTTCTGATGTGGCTTTGATAATAATATTAGTTTTTAATGCAACCTGCTGACTTGTATCAGTCTTGGTCTGTATTGTGCATCTATTCACACATTTTGTTGCTCTTGTAAGCAAACCATTACAATAAATGCCAAATTCCTATAAGAATTAAACAAAACTTACTGCAACCCAAGGATGCAGAATGATGTTTTTATTTAGTGTGCATAGATTTTTGTTGCTTTATGGACAAGAAAACATAATATACTTTAAACAATCACAGCAACACAATGAGATCCAATTTAAAGAAATAATGCCACCTTTCATAATTCATTAATTCATTATATCAATCATTACATATATATTCTTAATTCATTCATTTATTCAATTTATCATTGAAAAAACTTGGACATTTCTAAAGGCAAAATAAATAAAAAGGAGCAGCTTCATATAGAATAGAGCTTTTCCTTAATGCATTAAAAAAAACACACTTAAATACAGTATAAATGTTTTAAAAACCCTAATTTATTGGCTTATTTACTAGCCAGCTGGTGCTGTAGCCACAGGAATTTTCAAGGGAAAGAAAACCAGTGCTGGTAAAACTGTGGTCTCTGTGGTTTTCCATAACCGGCTCTCGGCAAAGGATTTTCAAGAAAGGAATACCATCTCCAAGTAAAAGAATTCTAAGCGTCTGGTTGAATTGCTTGCAAAATGCATCCTGGGTACTCAATAAGATGAGGTTACTTTGATTTGTTAAAAACTGATTGCAAAATGTCCCCCCAAAAAGACTATATTATTCTATTAAATTTGTCCTGAAAATCTTGAATTCACGAACTTTTCTGCATATTTATCACATTTCTGACTATGTTAAAGGTGTGTATGCCTCAAATGAGTGTTTAAGGCCTTTTTTTCAAACTTTAACAGTAGTGGCAGATCAGTTTATTTGTGTAAAACATTGTTTTGTGTCTTGCTTGCAGATAAGATGTGCCAAATAAGCTCCAGTCGCTGCGGCCTTTTCACCAGGCGGTAGTCCTGCAATCTGAATCAGGAGATTGCAGCTCTTGAATCAATATTTCAGAAGAATGAAGACTTTGTTAGTCAACTCTGTGGCTGTTGTGTGTAACTGATTCAAATGGCGTGAGATTTATAGCAAATCAGGTGTAAATAATGCATCTTATAGACAATGTAGTGAAGTGCTGTGTCACTCTGAAATTTATGCCAAATCTAGCCTTAAAACAGATTCTTAAAAGTTTTTTTTTTTTAAAAACTGGGCATAAAATGAATCTCTGCATGTCCTACATCATGGAGCCACCTCATAACATGAAAAACACTAGCAGTTGTCATGAATCTTAAGTTTTGGTGTGTTTTTTGCCATTTCCTTTGTGCGCCATTTGTCCCGGGAAGCCAACCAAATTTGGCATATAGTGTTGTTTTAGATTCTATTAAACACTTATCACTAAATTTCTTGTGTTAAACTGAACAGTTCTGTTACCTTGTATATAAGTGGACCAAAAAGCAAAATTTTGACAAGTTGAGCATTCAGTGGGCGCTATAGTCATTTTTTATAGAAAAAACACTAAGCCGATGAAGTGGAAAACCTTATTTGGCTTTAGAAAAATTTAAAGAGTAGGCAGGCAGTTTTGTGTGCCGTTCTTAGACACCATTAAAAAGCTACAAGGAAAACGTTACTTGGCAAATATCCAAGCATCAGGAAAATAAGGCTCTTCAAAGGTTGCGGCTTAAACATTGAGGGAAATGGGCGTTTCTGGGTTTTATGAAAAAATACCACAGGTGATAAATACTTGTCTCATCATTTATGTTTGATATATCATTGCCAAACTTTTCAGTATGTGTTGCATATAGCCTGAAGCTGACTATAGGAGTTTGAAGTCTGTTTCTGAAAAAAGTTCATTGCTTGATATAGAGAAGCTTTGGAGGGGTGGCCTATTTTTAAATGTATAAATTCTTAATTTATACAGCTATTCTGGTGAAATTTGCGCCAGTTGACAGTTGCTTAGAATAGATAGAACTATTGGGTGTTGAGTATGAAATGTGAAAATCTTATATTACAAAATATAAATTAATAATATATAATTTCTTATATATTTTTGACATTTTAAAAAAACTACTTTCACTTTCATTTAATGTGGAAAATAGTTCCAAATGATGGTAACTAATGAATGAAAGCCCTCACTTTCAATTCCAAAGTATAAATGAGGGATTTTTTTAACATAGGAAGCAGACCCAGGAGGAACTGCTGTGAAGGAGCCACCCCCCCCCCCCCATCAAGCTGCCACCAAGCCAAGCTGTTATCTTGGTGTTGCCAAATGCTGTAATTTGAGTACTTTCAAGATAAATATTAGGAAATGGTATCCAAACTGAAGTACACAAGTGAGACAGTTTGGTCATAAAGCCCATTGAGACTGTTTTGTCCATTCCAAATGAATTTCTTTCATGTTGTCACACTCATTTCTGATGTCGGCTTTGATAATAATTTATTTTCTATGAAAACTGCTGAACTTGTATCATCTTTGGTCTGTATTGCATGCAGCTATCACACATTTGTTTGTCTTTTAAGCAAAACATTACAATCATTGCAAATTCTATAAGCAATTAAACAAAACTACTGCACATAGGATGCAGAATATGTGTTAATTTTAGTTGTGCATATGATTTTCAGCTTATGACAAGAAAACATATACTTTAACAATCACAGCAACACAATGAGATCCAATTTAAAGAAATAATGCCACTTTCATTAATTCATATTCATTATATCAAGTCATCATATATATTCTAATTCATTCATTTATCAATTATTCAATGAAAAACTTGACATTTTCAAGGCAAAATAAATAAAAAGTGAGGCAGCGTTCATAAAGAATAGATGCTCTTTTCCCTTAATGCATAAAAAACACAACTTACTTATACAGTATAAATGATTTTAAAAACCCTAAATTTATGCTTATTTTAATAGCACCTGCGTTGCTGTAGCCACAGAGGAATTTTTCAAGGACAAGAACCAGTGCTGGTAAAACTGTGGTCTCTGTGGTTTTCCATACCGGCTCTCGGGCAAGGATTTTCAAGAAAGGAATACATCTCAAAGTAAGAAGAAATTCTAAGAGTCTGTTGAATGCCTTGCAAAATGATCGGGTACTCAATAAGATGGGGTACTTTGATTTGTTAAAAACTGAATTGCAAAATGTCCAAAAGACTATATATTCTATAAATTTGTCCTGAAAATCTCGTGAATTCATGAACTTTTCTTGCTACATCACATTTATGACTATGTTAAAGGTTGTGTATGCCTCAAATGAGTGTTTTACAGGCCTTTTTCAAACTTTAACAAGTAGTGGCAGATAGTTTTATTTGTGGGGTAAAACATGCTTTTGATGTCTTGCTGGCAGATCATGATGTGCCCCCCCAAATTTTTGTTAAAAAAGCTCAGTTAGCTGCGGCCTTTTCCACCAGGCGGTAGTCCTTTGCCCCCCCCAATCTGAATCCAGGATGATTGCAGCCTGAATCCAAATATTTCAGAAGAATGAAGATGTTAGTCAACTCTGTAGTGTTGTTTGTGTGTTAAATGATTCCAAATGAGTGAAGTTATAGCAAACAGTGAAAATAAGCATCTTATAGACAATAGTGAAGTGCTGTGTACTCTGAATTTAATGACAAATCTAGCATTCAAAAAACAGATTCTTAAAGTAAATTTTTTAAAAAGGGCATAACTAATGCTTAATCTCTGCATTTTCTACAATCATGTAGCCACCTCATACATGAAAACACTAGCAGTTGTCAGAATCTCCCCCTTTAAGTTTTGGTGTTTTTTTTGCCATTTCCTTTGTTGCGCCATTGCCCGGAAAGCCTCAACAATTGGCATATTAGGTTGTTTAGATGTATATTACACATTATCACTAAATTTCTTGTGTTAAAACTGAACAGTTCTGTACCTTGTATATAAGTGACCAGAAAAGCAAATTTTGACCAAGTTGAGGCATTCAGTTGGGCTATATGCATTTTTTATATAAAAACACTAAGCCGATGGAAGTGGAAAAACCGATTTGCTTAGAAAAAAAATTTAAAAGAGTAGGGCAGGCCGTTTTGTGGTGCTGTCTCTATAGACACCATAAAAAGCTACAAGGAAAACTTTACTTGGTCAAATATTCCAATGCATCAGGAAAATAATGGCTCTTCAAAAGGTTTGCGGCTTAACATTTGAGGGAAATGGCTGTTTCTGCCTTTTATGAAAATACCACAGGTTGCTAATACTTGTCTCATAATTTAGTGTTTATATATCATGCCAAACTTCCAGTATGTGGTTGCATATAGCCTGAAAGCTGAAACTAAGGCGTTTGACAGTCTGTTTCTGCAAAAAATGTGCTAGGTTTTGATATAGAGGAAGCTTGTGGAGTCGGTGGCCTATTTTAAATTGTTAGAAATTCTTAATTAACGCTATCTGGTGAAATTTGGCCAGTTGACATGATTAGCCATAGAATATGGTTGGAGTATGAAATGTGAACATCGTATATTACATTAATATAAATTAATAATAATAATTTTCTTATTAATTTTGACATTGTTTAAAAAAAAAACTACTTTCACTTTCAATTTAATGTTTGGAAATAAGTTCAAATGATGGTAACTAATGATGAAAGCCTCACTTTTCCCCCCCCCCCCCCCAATTCCAAAGTATAAAGGAGGTATTTTTTTTGTAACATTAGGAGCAGACCCAGGAGGAATGTCTGTTGAAGAACCCCCCCCACCCACCAAAGCTGCCCACCAGAGGCCACGCTGTACTTGGTGTTGCCAACATGCGGTAATTTGTACGTACTTCAAAGATAATATATTAGAAAATGGTATCAAAACTGGAAAGACAAAGTGAGACAGTTTGGTCATAAAAGCCCATTGAGACTGTTTGTCCATACTAAATGAATTTCTTTCATGTTGTCAATCATGTCTGATTGGCTTTGATAAAATATTATTTTCTAATGAAAAACTGCTGACTTGTATCAGTCTTTGGTCTGTATTGTGAATCTAGTCACACATTTTGTTTGCTCTTTTAAGCAAACATTACAAATAATTGCAAAATCTATAAGCAATTAACAAAAACTTACTGCACATAGGATGCAGAATGATGTTGTATTATTGTGCATATGATGTTCAGCTTATGGACAAGAAAACATATACTTTAAAACAAGCACAGCAACCAAATGACGGATCCCAATTTTAAAGAAATAATGCCACCTTCTCATTAATTCATTAATCATTCATCAATCATTTCTATAATATCATTAATTCATTCATTTATTAATTTATTCATGAAAAACTTGACATTTCTCAAGGCAAAATAAATAAAAGGGAGCAGCTTTCATAAAGAATAGAGCTTTCCCTTAATGCATAAAAAAACACAAACTTAATACAGTAATCAATGTTTTAAAACCCAATTTATTGCCTTATTTTAATAGCAGCCTGTTGCTGTAGCCAAGAGGAATTTTCAAGGACAAGAACCAGTGCGGTAAAACAGTGGTCTCTGTGGTTTTCCATACCGGCTCTCGGCAAGGATTTTCAAGGAAGGAATACCATCTCAAGCTAGAAGAAATTAAGAAGTCTGGTCTGACATGCTTGCAAAATGCATCCTGGGTACTCAATAAGATGAGGTTTACCTTTGATTTGTTAAAAACTGATTGCAAAATGTCCAAAAGACTATATAATTCTATTAAATTTGTCCTGAAAATCTTGTGAATCATGAACTTTTCTGCATATTTTCACATTTATGACTATGTAAAGGTGGTGTATGCCTCAAATGAGTGGCGTTACAGGCCTTTGCAAATTAACAGTAGTGGCAGATAGTTTTATTTGTGTAAAACATTGCGTTTGGTCTTGCTTGCAGGATCATGATTGTTGCCAATAAGATCCAGTAGGCTGCGGCCTTTTCCCCAGGGTTAGTCCGCAATCTGAATCAGGAGAGGCAGCTCTAAATCCAATATTCAGACGAATGAAGATGTAGTTCAACTCTGTTAGTGTTGTTTGTGTGTAAATGATACAATGAGTGAGATTTATAGCAAATCAAGGTGTAAAATAAGCATCTTATAGACAATAGTGAAGTGCTTGTACTCTGAATTTAATGCAAATCTAGCCTTCAAAAACAGATCTTAAGTAAATTTTTTTTAAAAATGGGCCATAATAATGCTATCTCTGCATTTTCTACACATGTAGCACCTCATATGAAACACTAGCACGTGCATGAATTTTAAGTTTAAAAAACTTAAAAGAGTAGCAGTGCCAGTTTTTGGTGGCTGTTCTATAGCACACATTAAAAGCTACAAGGAAAACTTTACTGTCAAATTATTCCACTGCATCAGGAAATAAATGGCTCTTCAAAAGGTTTGCGGTTAACATTTGAGGAAAATGCCCTTCCCCCCCCTCTCCTCTGTTCTGCTTTATGAAAATTACACAGGTTGCTATATTGTCTCATTCCATTAGTGGTTGATATTCATTGACAAACTTTCAGTATGTGTCATATAGCCTGAAGCTGAATATAGGAGTTTTGAAGTCTGTTATGAAAAAAAGTTGCGTTGATATAGAGAAGCTTTGGAGGGGTGGCCTATTTTAAAATTGTTATAAATTCTTAATTATACAGCTATCGGTTGAAATTTGGCCAGTTGACAGTGTTAGCCCAAGATATTGGTGTTGGAGTATGAAATGTGAAAATCTTAGATTACATAATATAAAATTAATAATATATAATTTCTTTATATATTTTGACATTTTTAAAAAAACTACTTTCACTTTCAATTTAATGTTTGGAAATAGTTCCAAATGATGGTAACTAATTGACTGAAAGCCTCACTTTCAATTCCAAGTATAAATGGAGGGATTTTTTTAACATAGGAAGCAGACCCAGGAGCGAAACTGTCTGTTGAAGGGACCCCCCCCCCCCCCACCCAGCTGCCCACCCGAGGACAAGCTGTACTTGGTGTTTAGCAACATGCTGTAATTGTAAGTACTTCAAGATAATATATTAGAAAATTGTATCCAAACTGAAGTCAAAGTGAGACAGTTTGGTCATAAAAAGCCCATTGAGACTGTTGTTCCATTCCTAAATGAATTTCTTTAATTGTTGTCAATCATTCTGATGTGGCTTTGATAATAAGAGTATTTTCTAATGAAACTGACTGACTTGTATCCCAGTCTTTGGTCTGTATTAGTGCATTCTATTCACACAGTTTGTTTGCTCTTTTAAGCAAACATTACAATAATTGCAAAATTTCTATAAAGCAATTCAACAACTTACTGCACATGGAGGATGCAGAATGATGTTTTATTTAGTGTGCATATGATTTCAGCTTATGGACAAGAAAAACATATACTTTAACAATCACAGCAACACAATGAGATCCCAATTTAAAGAAATAATGCCACCTTTCATTAATTCATTAATTCATTTCTATCATCAGTCATATATATTCATTAAGTTCATCATTTATGCAATTTATTCATTGGAAAAACTTGACATTTCTCAAGGGAGCCGGCCCAAATAAAATAATAAAGGAGCAGTTTCATATAGAATAGAGCCTTTTCCTTAAATGCATGTAAAAAACACAACCTTAATACAGTATAAATGTTTTTATAAAAAACCTAATTTATGCTTATTTTAATTAGGCCAGCCTGGTTGCTGTAGCCACAGGAAATTTTCAAGGGACAAGAACCACGTGATGGTAAAACTGTGCGTCTTGTGCGTTTTCCATTTACCGGCTCTCGGCAAGGGATTTTCAAGAAAGGAAAATACCATCCTCCAAGTAAGAAGAATTCTAGCATGTCTGGTTTGAATGCTTCCAAAATGAATCTGGGTACTCAAATAAGATGAGGTTTACTTTGTGATTTGGTTAAAAAACTGATTGCAAAAATGTCCAAAAGACTATATATCTATTAAATTTGTCCTGAAAAAAAATCTTTGAATCATGAACTTTTCTGCATATGTATACCTTATGACTATGGTGTATACGGTTGTGTATGGCCTCAAAATGAGTGTGTACAGGCCTTTTTCAAACTTAACAGTAGTGGCGGATAGTTTTATTGTGTAAAACATTGCTTTTGTGTATTGGCTTGCAGATCATGATGTGCAATAGGACTTCCAGTTAGCTGGGCCTTTTCCCAGGCGGTAGTCCGCATCTGAATCCAGGAGATGCAGCTCTGAATCCAATATTTCAGAAGAATGAAGATGTAGTCACTCTGTAGTGATTGTTTGTGTGTAAAATGATTCCAATAAGGAGAGATTTATAGCAAATCAGGTGTCAATAAGCACTTATAGACAATAGTGAAGTGCTTGTACTCTGAATTTAATGCAAATCTAGCCTGCAAAACAGATTCTTTAACGTATTTTTTTTTTAAAAAATGGCATAATAATGCTATCTCTGCATTTTCTACCTCATGTAGCAACCTCATACATGAAAACACTAGCATGTCATGAATCTTTAGTTTTGGTGTGTTTTAGCCATTTCCTTTGTTGCGGCCATTTGTCCCGGAGCCAAACATTTGTGCATATAGTGTTGTTCTAGGACTGTCTATTAACACATTATACTAAATTTCGATGTGTTAAACGAACAGGTTCTGTACCTTGTATATAAGTGGACCAGAAAAGCAAAATTTTGACAAGTTGAGGCATTTTCAGGTTGGCGCTATGTCATTTTTATATAAAACACTAAGCCGATGAAGTGGAAAAAACCTTATTTTGCTTAGAAAAAATTCTTAAAAGAGTAGGCAGGCCAGTTTGTGGTGCTGTTCAAGACACCCTTTAAAAGTACAAGGAAAAACTTACTTGGTCAAATTATTACCAATGCATTCAGGAAATAATGGCTCTTCGAAGGTTTTTGCGGCTTACATTTGAGGGAAATGGCTGTTTCTGCTTTTTATGAAAATCACAGGTGCTAATACTTGTCTCATTCATTTAGGTGTTTGAATATATCATTGCCAAACTTTCAGTATGTGTTGCATATAGCCTGAAGCTGAAATATAGGAGTTTTTAAAGTATGTTTCTGAAAAATGTTTGCTTTGTATAGAGGAAGCTTTGGAGGGGGGCCTATTTTAAATTGTTATAAATTCTTAATTTATACAAGCTATTGGTTGAAATTGGCCAGTTGACAGTGATTAGCCAAGAATATGTGTTTGAGTATGAAATGTGAAAGTCTTATATACATAATATAAATTAATATATATAATTTCTTATATATTTTTGACATTTTAAAAAAAAACTACTTTCACTTTCAATTAATGTTTGGAAATAGTGTCCAAAAATATGATTGTAACTAATGAATGAAAGCTCACTTAAATTCAAAGTAATAAATGGCGGGATTTTTTAACATAGGAAGAAGACCCAGAGGAAACTGTTTCTGTTGAGACCCCGCCCCCCCCCCCCCCCCCCCCCCCCCCACCAAGCTGCCACCAGAGGCCAAGCTGTCCTTGGTGTTGCCAAACCATGCTGTAATTTGTAGTACTTCAAGATAAATATTAGAAAAATGGTATCCCAAAACGAAGTACAAGTGAGACAGTTTGGTCATAAAAGCCCATTGAGAACTGTTTGTTCCATTCCTAAAGGAATTCTTTTCATGTTGTCAATCCATTCCTGATGGGCTTTGATAATAATATATTGTCTAATGAAATGCTGACTAGTGTATCAGTCTTTGGTCTGTATCTGTGCATCTATTCACACATTTTGTTTGCTCTTTTAAGCAAAACATTACAATAATTGCAAATGCTATAAGCAATAAACAAAAACTTACGCACATAGGATGCAGAATGATGGTTTATTTAGTGTGCATATGATTTTCAGCTTATGGACAGAAAAATATCCTTTACACAACACAGCACACAATGAGATCCCAATTTTAAAGAAATTAATGCACCTTTCATTAAGTCATTAATTCATTTATCAATCATATATATATTCATTAATTCATTATTTATTCAATTTATTCATGAAAACGTGACATTTCTCAAGGCAAAATAAATACAAAGTTGAGCCAGCTTTCCTTAAAGAATAGAGCTGTCCCTTAATGCATTAAAAAACACAACCTTAATACAGTAAAATGTATTCTAAAAACCCTAATTATTGCTTATGTTAATAGCAGCCTGGTGCTGTAGACACAGACGGAATTTTCAAGGACAAGAACCAGTGCTGGTAAAACTGTGGTCTCTGTGGTTCCATACCGGCGCTCGCAAGGATTTTCAAGAAAGGAAATACCATATCCAAGTAGAAGAAATTCTAAGCATGTCTGGTTTGATGCTTGCAAAAGCATACGGGTACTAATAAGATGAGGTTACCTTGATTTGTAAAAATGATGCAAAAATGTCCAAAAGACTATATATTCTATTAAAATTTGTCCTGAAAATCTTTGAATCATGAACTTTTCTGCATTATTATACATTTATGACTATTTAAAGGTTGTTGTATGCCTGAAATGAGTGTTCAGCCTTTTTCAAACTTTAACAGTATGGCAGTAGTTTTATTGTGGAAAACATTGCGTTTGTGTCTTGCTTGCAGATCATGATGTGCCAATAAAGCTCCAGTTAGCGCGGCCTTTTTCCCAAGGTCGGTTAGTCATGCAATCTGAAATCAGGAGATGCAGTTCTGAATCCAATATCACGATTCAGGGGGGAAAACAGAATGAAGATGTTAGTAACTTGTAGTGCTTGTTTGTGTTGTAAATGATTCCAATGAGTGAGATTTTATAGCAAATCAGGTGTAAATAAGCACTTTTGATAGCCAATAGTGAAGTGCTGTACTCTGAATTTAATGCCAAATCTAGCCTTCAAAACAGATTCTTAAAGTAAAATTTTTTAAAAAATGGGCATAATAATGCTATCTCTGCATTTTCACATCATGTAGCACCTCATACATGAAAACATAGCAGTTGTCATGAAAATCTTTAAGTTTTGGTGTGTTTTTTGCGAATTCCTTTGTTGCGCATTGTCCCGAAGCCAACAATTTGGCATAATTGTTGTTTAGACTGTCTATTAAAACTATATCACTAAATTTCGTGTGTTAAATGAACGTTTGGATCCTGTTACCTTTGTATATAAGTGGACAG